>NW_004524718.1:5320493-5333742 GCF_000260255.1 Octodon degus
TCATGTCTGCATCTTGTGTAGCAAATAAACACTAGGAAGATAGTATGCAATGTGTTACTTATTGAAACTGTCCTAGCAATTTGATTTGAAGCTGTCTCATAGCTATTTGTCTCTCAATAAAATTATGGAAAAAAATACTTGATGGAAAAAAAAGAGTGGGTCATTGCTGGGTCAGTTCACTGAATGACTTGGCACTGCTCTAATCCCTATACCTGGATATTGTATAAGGGATAGAATAAGACCTCTCTCTCTCTCTCTCTCTCTCTCTCTCTCTCTCTCTCTCTCTCTCTCTCTCTCTCCTCTTGTTGCTATTGATGTCTTCTACCATTGTGAAACTTTGGCCCTCTGCCATGTGTCACCCGCCACTGGATTATGGGCTGAGATCTCCACAAAATGTGAGCTAAATGGACCTTTTGCCCTTGCATTAAGGTGTTGAGTATTTTTGTCTCAGTAACAAAAGAAAAATAACTAAGAAAATCACCAATATGGAGTCTTCTTAGTGACCTTTGTGTCTAATTATTGGCAATTTTTGTTAGAGTCCTCTAATCCCATCCAATATTCTAATGATATTGGAATTTACCAAAAAAAAAAGAATTTCTTTTTCTCTATATATTTCTTCCCAGGGCCTACTTGGCTCTCACATGAACTCATTCATCTTCCTGATCACCCATTCAAAGTAGTTTGAGTTTAGCATATTAAAGAAGTTTAGGATAATATGTATCCCAAAGAATAAAGCATCTGATTGCTTCAATCTATACAAACAAAGGAAACAAAAAAATTTTCTTGAAACAAAAATTGTCCACCTATAGGTGACACAATCTTTGAAAAACTTGGCATAGAACTTTACTTAGCAATTCTCTAAATTTTCTTTTACTGAATATATTCCACATAGGAATGGCAAAGAAGAGGTGAGATTATGAGAGAACAATTTTTTATAAAATCTTTTTTTCATCTAAATCCATGCCAAATATAGTTTCTCATTATAATGAGTCTCACCTAGAACCATTTCATAGTTTATTAGATATATATTAAATATCTACATAAGCCAGGTATATGTGTCAAGTGATAGGATTATGGAGATGAAGACATCCCAGCCCAGGCAGAAACGTGTAGTTATCACTATTTTCTGGGCAAAAGGAAGGAATGATGGGCCAGGAAGAAGGAAGGAAGGAAGGAAGGAAGGAAGGAAGGAAGGAAGGAAGGAAGGAAGGAAGGAAGGAAGGAAGGAAGGGAAAGGGAGAGAGGGAGGGAAGGGAATGTGTGAGAGAAAAAAGGTGCTAGCTTGGATATGAAAAAACTGAAACACTCACTGCAGCCATTATAGAAAATAGTATGACGGTTCCACCAAAAGTTAAATAGAATTTCATGATCCATGAATTCATCTCCTGAGTATATACCCAAAAGAATTAAAAGGAGAGACTCTGAGATAATTAAATCCATATCATAGCACCACTAGCCACAATAACTATAAGCAACCACATTCAGCAACATGTGTGTGAATAAGCAAAGCGTGGTGTAGAACTACAGTGGAATATTATTCAACCTCAAAAATGAAGGAAATTCTGATATATGTTGCATCATGGATGAACTTTACCAAATACCAAATAAGATGAGCCAGTCACAAGGACAGTTACTGTATGCCTCCGCTTGTATGAAGTGCCTAGAGTAGTCAATTTTATAAATTGCAAATCGATGATTATCAGGTACAGAGAGGAGAGGAATGAGCAGTTGCTGTTTAACATGGTGAGAATTTCAGTTTGGAAAGATAAAAATTTCCGAAGATAGATGATGGTGATCATTGCACAACATTATAAATATACTTACTGGTGTTGAATTATGCACTCAAAACGATTAATTTTGTATTATTTTACCACATTGAGAAAAATTTCATCCTGCACAGGAGAGAGGTTCATAGATAAGCATGGATGCAATGGTCCAACGAGTGCTAAAACAGAAGCAGAGTACTGTTAAGAGACAATGTGTACTGCATTCAGAGCACAAGGCAACACATGTTCTACAGTGTCCTTTTATGTGAAGTCCACAAAATTTAAACTTGATTGACCTCCACCCAATCCACTTCTGTGTAACCTTCCTTCCAATGGTCTAAGATTCTTCTATCTCCCTGGAGAAAACGAATATTAGAGTTCTGGTCAAGTGATGGCCCACTAGGAAGAAAAGAAAGACTACACTTGTCCTAGGACATGATAAGAAGCCCAAGCTCAAATTTCTTTATCTATTGGGGAGAGTTGTGGAACAAAGACCAGCTTAGCTCTATAGCCAATATAATGTGATTAGAGTACCTATAGTACTGAGAGCTAAACTTTCAATTTTCACATAGTGACCATTCAAGCAAAAATTTTGTTTTTTAACAATATGACAATTCTAGTACTTTAATTATGAAACCTATGATAAGGCACTGTCATATAAAGTAACTAAAGAGACCCCTCCTAACTCCCACAACTAAGCAATATGACTTCAACCATACTCACAACTCCTATAAAACTCAGACACAGAGCCAACCAAATAGCACAGTGGACTAACGGGCCTGCTTAGACACAGCGCAGGGGACAGAGTTAAATCCCCGGGCACCACAAACTATGCCGGCCCCGACCCCAAGGCATGCTGAGACAGCAAATGAGAGTGGGCATGATGGCACATGCCTGTAACCCCAGAATTTAGGAGCCTGAAAACAGGAGGATCATGAGTCTGATCTGTGTAGTGAGACCCTATACACCTCGCACTAAATACAAAAAAAAAAAATCCTTAAACACAGGACACAGAGAAATAGACATCTTGCAACCACAGAGGGAAGGAAGCAGATCAGGACAAATCACTGGGGCATAAAGGTCTGGAAAAACATTCAGCTCTAACCACATTGCATTTCACAACAAATCTCATGAAACATTTGTAACCAGTCAGCCCAGATTTACTATTAGTGTCTGTGGTCATCAACTTGCTTTTTCTGGAATTTGGAAGGAAATTATATTGCTATAGCTAACATTCTAAAAACTCTGAAGGACCACAGTCATGAATCTCTAACAGACTTTGCTCTTCACTCACAGGTCAGCCTGATGTAAAATAATAGAACTCTAATAACTTATTGACTTCATCGTTTATGGAAATTACCACTTGAACACTATGTGACCAATTTCTTTCCTATTACCCACACATTAGAGTCCAACTTCCTGAAATTCCAAATCTAGCAATGATTTAGCAGTACGGCCATAATGTCTCATTGTTTTCCAGTGAAAATCATTTTCATGTGATTTTTCCTAAGTCCATTATTCATTCTGTTCTATTCCTTCTGGCTGTTATTTCCCTTCCCCACAGCTACTTTAAGTGATTAATTCCTCATGGCCTCATATACAGACAGATAAATTCAGAATAAGCATTTTCTTGCATGGACCTTGTTTCATATTTGAATACTACCAAGAAACTGCCCTCAATTCTAAAATTATTTGAGATTAATATTCTATTTTATTTTCACTCCACCAGTGGAATGATTCTGCTGTGCACCTGCAGGAAGATACAATCTTAATTAGTTTTACAAAAACAGTTAATTGTATTATAGAAAAGCCAAATGTTACCTAATGAGTTGGACCATCTAAGAATGAAATAATCTTTAGGCCTAGGTAAAAATGAATGTTGCACTAAAACTATTTGCACTGACCAGCTGTGAAAGCTAGATAAATAAGGCAAATTATCATAAATCAGTTTAAGAATGATTACAATAGAAAATGTGAATAATAAAAACGATAATATAGGGCTGGAGAGATGGCTCAGTAGAATAAGTGCTTCTCTGGAAAGCACAAGGACTTGAGTTCAATCCCCATTTCTGAAAAAAGAAAAAATAATAATAATATGAATTTTTTTCCACTAAATGGTTTTCAAATTTATAACCTTGGTGTGAAGTAATATTTAGTTATTTATTTTTTTACATTTAACTGTCCTTGCTTCTGATAGTTTCTTTTTTATTTTTTTAAAGAATACAAAATGGTAAGAAAAGAAAAAATCATCTCCTTAGAAATAATGCAGAATTTCACTAAGCAAAATAATAGGAATTCAATAATGGTTGCTATATTACATAGTGTTGTCTTTAAATTAGTTGTTTAGCTTAACAGATATAAATATGCAAAATTCATAAAAGGAAAAGGTATAAGAAATTAAAAAGAAGAAAAAATTAAGCATTAGCTGCTCCTTTCAATATACACACATAAACCAGCTGTACAGTTATCTAAGCTATCCCATAAATATATATAAATATCTTTTTCCTTTCTTTCTTTTGACCTCTGACTATTTCTAATCTATTCCTTTACATGTAAACATAATTCCTTCAAGGAACTGGAATGGAAAATTCTTTGACATAGTTTAGGCAAATTACCTGGCTAATACACTCCTTAGTTCTACTTGGCTTATGGTGGAAGGTATGCAGTTGCGCACTTTGGTCTCAACAGAATTACCAACTGCAGGCTTTAGTGTAAGCTAAGCTCTGTATTGGACCTGCCTAAGCAATCAGAGAAGAAGCCCTTGGAGCTGACCTGGGCTGCATGTCTGAATTACTGAGATACTTGTATTGAGTCACAGTCTTCTCATACAAAATAAGGAATTGTTAGGCACATGTCAGATCAAAATATCAGCCTACAAACTTAAGTTGTTAACCCTTCAGAAGAGAAGCTTAATGATATTATTTTAATACAAGTCAGTGGCAACTACTTTAAAATTCACAGAGTTTACAATCTAAAGTTAATTCTTAGGCAGTTAAAAAAAAGTGTGATGCCAATACTACTACTCTCCTTTTTCTCCTTGATGATTTCCAAGCAGTTACAAAGTTTCTATATATCTATGAACTTTATTAATTGTAGAAAAATTTAAATTTTGTTTTATGTAAACTGACTTTATTAATGTAGTCAAACTTATTTTCATAGCACATATTAATAAATATCATGTGCATTTTAAAAGTGCGATGAAAATGTGCCTTGAAAGTCTAAATGATTCATAAACTACAACACATATATTTGTACACATTTTCCAATACCAAAATACAATAAAAACAAATTTGCAATTAAATTTACATCAATTTCCTATAAAAATTGAATTGTAAAATTCTTGATCATGTCCATCAATTAATTTGTAAAATTAAGTAATGCAACAGTACTGTAGGAAATCAGTGTTATGAAACAGGTATAAACTGCAATAATTCAGAGAAGTAGCAAAGCTTAGCTCTATAGTTAATGTTTTCCTAATACAATGACTGATTTTTAAGCCCCAAAACATTGTGGTGCTTCAAAGAAATGGAGCAAAAAACTTTGGTGGACTCTGGGAAGCCTGCGGGACTCTGGGAAGCTCTGACCTTTCATAGCCCCCAGTGTGCAGTTTTGGAGTTTCTGTGAGGACCAGTCTAAACTTTTAAGAACTTAGGAGAACTCAGTGACCTGCAGGATTTAAAAAGGTTCAATCTGTGAGCCCATCACAAGCAGGCATGGAGCTTCCCTGGAGCTATTTAAGAACTTTGGCAGACTCTGGGTGGCCTGTGCAACTCTGTCAGAGTGATTACTGGGAACTTCAAAAATGCCAAAACACAAAAGCAAAAGGTAATTTCAATCATATAGCCCACCCAGAGCAAATCTAAGAGACAAAGACATACAAGATTTTGGAAACCACAAAACTTAAATGTCTGAAATGATAGCAACTGAATTAAGGGAAAAATTCCATCAGGCTACAAAAGAAATAAGACCTGAAATAATCTTGTAAATTCAAATTGAAAGGACAATAACTGTGAAAGAATTGCTCAGCAGAGATAAAAAAAAAAGACATAGGTACAAAAATAGAGAATATAAAAATGATGGAAACACTGAATGAACAATACAAAAAAGAATTAGAATGTATGAAACAGATTCAAACAGCTATCTGGGAAATTAAGAACTGAACTGAGGGGCTAGGGAGATAGCTCAGTAGAATAAGCGCTTCCCTGGCAAACACAAGGGTCTGAGTTCAATCCCCGGTTCTGCAAAAAAAAAAAAAAAAGAAAAGAAAAGAAAAGAAAAGAAAAAAGAACTGAATTGAAAGCTGGTAAAGGTACCTGGATCAAACTGAAGATAGACTTTCAGATATCAAAGACAGTGTTGCAGCTAATGAACATGAAATTAAAAAAATCTCTTAAAACTAATAAAAAGGGCCAATGAGATAGGTCAGCAGACTAAACATCTGCTTAGGCAAGTGCAGGGACCAGGGTTCCATCCCTGCACCACATGCTACACAGGCTCTGCCTTCAGGTGAGCTGATCCTGCCACTTAGACCAGGCATGGTGAATCATGCATGTAGGAGAGGTTCAAAAACAAAAGGATCACTATGAGTCCGAGCTGCATAGTGAGACCCTGTACCAAATACATTAAAAAAATCAGCAAGGAACCAGGAAATAACAGTTTAGCAGCTACAAGATGATGCAAAGAAAAATAATATAAGAATAATAGGTGTCAGTGAAGCAGTGGACGGCAGCATAAATGACATAGAAAGACTATTTCCATAAGTACCAACAGAGAATTTACCAAACATGTGAAAAGAAACTGACATACAGATGAGCAAAGCATATAGAACTCCACACAGTCATAAGTACAATAAATCTATATCTAGACACATAATAACCAATATCTCAGAAATTCAGCAAAAGAATAGAATATTAAAAACTGTTAGAGAAAAGAAACAGATCATCTACAATGCAAAGCCCATAAAAATATTGTCAGATTTCTCAACGCAAACAATCAAATCAAGAAGAGCTTAGAGTAAGGTATTTCAGGAATACATCACTGAAAGAAAATAACTTCCAACCCAGATTGAAGCACCCTGACAAAGAATAATTGAAGAAATTCATGATCAACAAACCAACCCTACAAAGACATTGTGGAAAGAGGTAGAAATGACCACAGCTTCAAGAAGAACATAAAGGTACCACCAAACAGAGGAAGTAATTAAAAAGAAGGGAAAAGCATGGAACCTATAACAGGAAAATAACATGACAAAGAAAAGTCAGTACCCATCACTTATAACCATCAATGTAAATGACCTCAATTCACCATTCAAAAGAAACAGATTAGCAAAGTAAATTAAGAAACAAAATCCAACAATATCCTGCATACAAGAAACACATTTAAGGAAATTCACAGACTAAAAGTCAAGTGATGGAATACAATTCTCCATGTCAGAGCAAATCAGAAAAAGTCAGGAATAGTTATCCTGGTGGCTGAAAATATTAACTTCAAGCAAAAACCCATCTAAAGAGATAAAGAAGGACACAGCATACTTGTTAAGGGAAAACTGCAAGATGAGGAGATAACAATTATAAATTTATTCACCCAATGTAGGATCACCTACCTACATAAGACAAATTTTAACAAACATGAAAGATAAAATAAACAATAATAAAATAATAACGGGGAACTTGAACACACCACTGCCACAAAGAGATAAATCAACTAGACAAAAAATCAGCAGAGAAATAACATGACTAAACCAAACGTGAAGAAATTGTCTTGGTAGAACTTTACAGAGGGGCTGGAGAGATGGCTCAGTGGTCTAAGGCACCTACTTGGAACAAGCTTGGCAAAGCATCAGGGACCACGGTTCGATCCCCAGCACCACATGCCAGCCAGCCCCGCCCCCTGGTGGTCTGAGCTGGCCACACACACACACCACTCTCTCTCTCTCTCTCTCTCTCTCTCTCTCTCTCTCTCTCTCTCTCAAATAAATAAAAATAAAAAAAAGAATAAAAAAGAACTTTACAGAGCATTTCACTCATCAACAATGGGATACACATTCTTCTCAGCTGCTCATGGGACATTCTCCAAAATAGATGATATACTAGCACATAGAGTGCTCTTACATAAATTCAAATCAATTGAAATTATCCATGCATACTCTCTGATCACAGTACAATAAAACTAGAAATTATTGACAAAACAAGCAACAAAAACACCAGAAAAACATGGAAATTAAATAACAACTTCCTGAACAACCAGTGGATCACAGATGAAATTAAAGAAGAAATATTAAAAAAATATTTAAAGTCAAAATGAAGATGCAAATACATCTTACCAAAACCTGTGGGATGAAATTAAAGCTGTCTTAAGAGGAAAATTTATAGTGGTAATTTGCATATTAAGAAAACAGAACAAGCCCAAATAAAAGATCTTCTGCTGCACCTCAAACTTCTTGACAAAGAGCAAGTCAAGCCCAAACTTCAAAAAGGGTAGGAAATTAAAGGTTAGAGCAAAAATTGATGCATTGCAGATGAAGAAAACAATACAAAGAATAAATGAATCAAAGAGTTTGTTCTTCAAAAACTAAGTAAAATTGATAATAAAAAAGAAAAGATAAAACACAAATAAAAAAGAAAAGATAAAACACAAATTCATGCAATAAAGGATGCAGAGGGTGAAATCACTATAGACTAGATAAATTCAGAAGATTATCAATACCTACTTCCAAAATCTTCACTCCCACAGGAATTAAAACACAGGAGAGTAGGTGGTAATGCCTTAACTATATGTGTGTTGGCAGGCCTGAGGGCATCTTCCATTCTTGTCAAGGGGAATGCTTATCTTCTCTTATTTCACACAACATGGAAAACACAGAGGAAAGGACAGTTTCATATATATATATATATGAAATGCCAAGGCTGAGTCCAGAAGATATACAAACTCTGAATACCAAGAAAGAAAATTGAAAATGTAATTTTAAAAAAATCCTACCAACAAAGAAAAGCCAATGTCTTGATGGATTCACAGCAGAATTCTACAAGAAATTTAGAGAAAATTTAATGCCAATTTTTCTCAAACTCTTCAATGATATTGAAAGCGAAGTGATTCTCCCAAATTCATTCCTGGAGGCAAGTATTGCTTTAATTTCAAAACCAGAGAAAGATCCAACCAAAAAAAGAGAATTACAGGACAGGTTCTCTAATGAATATAGATGCAAAAATCCTCAAAAAATACTAGAAAACAGAATGCAGCAAATCATCAAGAAGATTACACATCATGATCAAGTGGGATTCATTCCAGGATGCAAGGATAGTTCAACATACACAAATACATAGTGTAATACATCATATCAATAGAACCAAGAACAAACCACATAGTCATCTCAATAGATGAGTGTTTAACAATCATTCATGATTAAAACCCTATACAAAATTTGAATAGATGGTCTGCATCTCAACTTGATAAAAGCCAACTATGAGAAACCAATAGCCAACATCACACTAAATGGGCACAAACTAAAGGCCTTCACTTTAAAAAAAAAAAAAAGGAACAAGACAAGGATGACGACTGTCTTCACTCCTATTCAATATAGTTCTGGAAACATAAGGAAATAAAAGGAATAAGTATTGTAAAAGAAGACGTGAAATTATTAATATTCAAACATGATGATATGATACTCTACATAGAGGACCACAAAAACTCCATCAAAAGTCTTATAGATTTAGTCACCAAAATCAGCAACATAGCTGAATACAAAGTAAACACCCAAAATCAGTATCATTTTGTACAAAAACAATGAACACACTGAAAGAGAAATTAGAGAGGCCATGCCTTGCACATTAACATCTCAAAAAAAATGAAATGCCTAAGAATTAATGTTGCAGGGGACATAAAATATTTATGCAGTGAAAATTACAGTACTCTGAGAGAAGAAATCAAAGAGGATTTGACAAAAATGGGAAAATATTCCATGATCCTGGATAGGAAGATCCAATATTGTGAAAATGGCCATATTCCCAAAAATGTTATGCAAATTTAATGCAATCCCAATTAAAATGCCATTATTATACTTCAGAGTTAGAGAAAACTTTCTTTAAATTCATTTGGAACCAGAAGAGACCAAGAATATCAAAAGTAATGCTGAGAAACAAATGAAAGGCAACAGGTATCACAATCTCTGACCTGAAATTATACTATAAGGCCCTGTGATAAAATCAGCATGGTACTGGCATAGAGACACATGTGAGGATCAATGGAACAGATTGCAAGATGCAAACACAACTGCAAACACACTCAGCCACCATATCTTTGATAAAGGGGCTAAACATGCTCACTGGAAGCAAGACAGACTCTTTAACAAATGGTGTTGGAAAAACTGGCTTTCCACATGCCAAAAGCTAAAACTAAACACATGTCTATCATCATGCACAAAGCTACAGTCAAAATGGATCAAAGATTTAAATATTAAGACAGAAACACTAAATCTTCTTGCCAAAAATATAGGTGGAATTATTATTATTATTATTATTATTATTATTATTATTATTATTTTGCTGAACTGGGGATTGAACTCAGACCCTTGCGCTTGCCAGGGAAGTGCTTATTCTATTGAGCCATCTCCCTAGCCCCTTGTAGGTAGAATTCTTAAAGATATAGGGGTAGGTAGAGAGTTCATGAACAAAAACCAAACTGCATGGGAAATACTTCAAAGAATCAACTAGGATCTCATTTTTAAGAGAATTTTCTTCACTTCAAAGAAAATGTCCAACAGAGTGCAAAAGAAAACCCACAAACTAGGAACAATATTATAACTGACAGTCCCTCAGACAAAAGCCTTCTATCTAGAATACATAAATAATTTTAAAAATTAACCCCCCCCAAACTCAAAAACCCAATCTAAACATGGGTGTCTGAGATGAACATACACTTCTTACAGGAAAAAATACAATGGCAAGTAAATATATGAAAAAAAAAATTTCAACATTAGTGGTCGTTCAAGAAATGCAAATTAAAACAACACTGAGATTCCATCTTACTCCCAGAAGAATGGCTAACTTCAAGGAGGCAGCCAATAACAAATGCTGGAGAGGCTGTGGAAAAATAGGAACCATTCTGCCCTGTTGGTGGGAGAGCAAACTGACACAATCAGTATGGAGATTCCTTCAAAAGCTAGCACTGGAGGTCCATTCAAGCCAGTTTATTCTCCTCTTGGGTATTTTTCTAGAAGAACTGAAAACCTCATACAACAGTGATATAAGTGCATCCATGATTACAGCAGTGAAATTTGTCATAGCTAAAGTGTGGAAATAACCCATATATCCATTAATTGAACAATGGATAAAGAATATGTGGTATTTTTACACAATTGAGTATTACTGAGCTATAAAACAGGATAAAATTCAGTCTTTTGTTGGTAAGTGGATACAACTAAAGCACATACTCTTAAGTGAAATAAATCACACCCACATGTGCAAACATTATATTATCTCTTTAGTGTAAGAACCTCAAAGAGAAAAATGGAATCTGAAGGTTACAATACACACTGGAAAAAGGTAATAACTTTTTCAAAAGAAAAGAGTGACTGAGTTGAGGAGAAAAACAGGAGAGAGAATGGGGGAAAGAGATTTATCCATGTATGTAAGCAGGATAGGTTTTGACAACCATAACGTGCATTTCTTCTCATACATGGAAAGAAGAACTTCATGATTATATTTGTTTCATCTTTTTTCAATTGTTTGCAATTTTTGACTTCTTAATTTCTTTTACACTTCTTTTTTTCTTTCATCTTCCAATGTAACATGCATATAGCTGGTATATAAATAACTGGTTGAAAGACAACACTATGTATTACAACAAATGCTGCAAAATTCATATTACTTTGTTAAGTGAAATTCTGTATCACTTGTAAATTTTTATTTTAATTCAATTTTTCTCTCTTTTTTTGTATTTTAGGGAAGAGCATATAGGGTGTTCAGGGTCTCACTACTAGATCAGACTTATAGTGATCCTCCTGTTTACAGCCTCCCAAGAGCTAGGATTATAGGCTTGCGCCACCACATCCAATCTCAATTGCAATCTCAGTGCCCCAGGGGCAGGGCCAGCATGGCAGGCCCAGGGATCAAATTCCTGGCCCCCATGCATGCTTACAGACACTTTAATCCTCTGATCTATTTGACCAATCTACTCTTTAAAAAATAAAAAAAATAAATGAACCTGAGCCAACAGAAAAAGAAGGACAATTTTAAGGAATTTGCTTATGTGATTTTGTACACTGGGAAATCCAAACTTTATAGGGAAGTCTACAAATTTTATACTTAAAATTTTTGCAACTTCCTGTCAAGATTTATGAAAGCTTTCTTTGTGTAGTTTCAGCAAAATCAAAGCAGAGGAAAATACTGACATTAATAAGAAAGAGATAGCAGGATTTTTTGACTGATGAGATAACTGAAATGTAGTAGCTGAATGAGGATTTCACAAAATTCACTTAACAAAAAACCGGAGAAATGCTTCAAGCTAAGAAAAGATACGGTGAGGTGCACACATACAAATGTTCCACATATTTAAGAATACATCTTGAAGAATAGCAGAAGTACAAAGCAGACCTTCATTTGTGAATTTAGAGCACAGAGGACTTTGAGTTCCAGGATTAACGCGGTAAGACTTTATCATATGCAAGAGAGGTCCAACCGTACTTTTTTGAGATGAAAAATCCCAAAAGCATGCTTGGGTAATATAAGAGAAAAGTTAAAACTACATAGAACTTCAGAGTGTGGTTTCTTTTTTTTCCATAATTTTATTGATAAACAAATAGCAATGAGACAGTTTCAAATCAAATTGGGAGGACAGTTTCAATAATTAAAACATTGCATGCATTCTTCCTAGGGGTTAATTGCTGTACAAGATGCGGACATGAAATGCTATTTATAAACACCATTAGAACAAATCACTCCATTCATTAAGAGAATGTAACTATATATCAATCCTAACAACTTTGAATACACAGACGCAAAATGGACATACATCTGTATACCCTTTTTTATCAAGTTCAGTTATTCCATTATTTGTGGTTTCTTTTTTTTATTTTCTCAAAGTTTTATTGATAAACAGATAGCAATGAGACAGTTTCAAATCCAATCGGGAGTACAGTTTCAACAAATAATACACTGCATATATTTTTCTCAGTGGTTAATTGCTGTACGAGAAGATCAAGACTTGTGATCATATTTACAAACACTATTAGAATAAATCATTCTATTCATTAAGAGAATGCAACTATATATCTATCCTAACCACTTGGAACACACAGATACAAAATGGACATTCATCGGTATACCTCATTTTTTCTAAGTTCCGTTACTGAACATTATAGGTGTGTAAACTCAGCAAAATATTCTAAAAGAGTCCAGTAGCCCATAATAGCATTGGATCTTCTGTTTAACTGGCAATGTCAGAAATTATTGACCTGAGTCCCCCACAGCTCAACAAAACAGGATGGC
>NW_004524718.1:5336558-5338103 GCF_000260255.1 Octodon degus
CCTTCGCACGTACTGAAGTTCAGGTGCAGCTCTACAAAGTTAGGACTTATCCGGCTGCGTCTGGCTTGGGTCTGGCGGCTGTGCTCAATCCTTTCTGCTGCTGCCCTTAAGGGTGAACCTGTTGTGCCCCTAAGAGGACAAATCCCTCAGCTTCTACCTCTGACACTGAAGGCTGTTTAGGTTCTGGGGACTTTCTGAAGAAGTGAAACATTGCTGTTGCTATTGCTGCTATCTGAGGCTCGGGCCACAGTCTGTCGCCGCACCTGCACCGCAGCCCGTCACCCCACTTCCCTCTTTGAGATAGACATGAATTTAAATACATGATCAAAATCCCTAAGTGCCCTCTACTGGTGAGGAAGAAGTGATACAGCATGGCTGGATGGAGAAATGGATTCCAATGCATCTAGAACAAAATATAAGGGAAATGATCTTTCTCAGAAGGCAATGATGTAAAAAAAAAAAAGAAAAAAAAAAGAAAGAAAAGAAAAAAATAGGTAAAATTACTGAGTAGTTTAGAGCTAAGCCTCTAAATAGTAATAAAAGTTCAGATGAAGGGAAAAAAAGTTCAGATGAAGGACTGAGAATGAAAGGAGACTCCTCTGGTGGCTAGAGCACAGTTGGGAGCTTGGATGTGGATGATATATATTTTTCATTTAAATATAGTTAAAATCAGAAAAGGGTTTGATATATATTTGCAGCCTTTAATTCACTTTAACTTTCAACATAATTTGGAACCCTTGTATGACAGTACAGTTCAAAATATCTCCTAAGAGCTCTTTATTCTTAAATCAATCAAAAAGTATATTTATAAATGAATAAAACTATGATTTAAGTTCTAAAAAAGGCATAATATTATAAAACTGTTACATTTCCTTAAGGGAGTTTCATGCTACTGAGTACTATGTTTGTGTGCTAGCATGCACCCAATCCCCAACTCTACCTTCCCTCTTTTCTACTTTGCCTGCTTCTTCTCCATTGTGCTCTTTCCCCCTCTACATAACCCCTTTCCTTCAGAAATTTATGACAAAGTACAGAAGTGACTTTAAATTTGGGAGAGAAGAGGAAAAATAATTATTTCTTCCACCCGTTTGCATCAAACTTTCATAATTGTTTCAGGCAATTTGCTAGGGAGTTTTGAAAATAATCTGCTATGTGCTCAGGTAGATATATTAATTAATGCCTCAGTGTCCACGTCTACATGATCACAAAAACTAAAAACATGCTCTATAAGGACCTGTCCTATGGTAAATTCAAATGTACGACTTAGAACTGTAGAGATCAATGAAATTTAATTTTAACTCAACCCCAACTGCCCATTGTATAGAACAGGAATGCAAAGCCCCAAAATCTCCCATAGTTTTATCAAACAAAAACTTGAACTACAGTAAAGATTTTTGACTACTTCTTATTGTTCTACACCCGTCTATTTCTTCTACTTCATGTAGAAAAGCCAACCTACATTTCAGAAAGATCCAGTCTTTAAATATATATGTGACCCATTTTGCAAAACCAAATTTGAAATTTGTTTCTCAACCCTAATATTAT
>NW_004524718.1:5338203-5339453 GCF_000260255.1 Octodon degus
CATTCAAAAGTTCTATTTCTTTTCATTAGTTATTACACATACTATTTTAGTATCTTAGTACTATTTTAAAGAGGCTTAAAATTTTCTTTTCCTCTGAAATACACACACCCCTCTCTACTTCCACTTCCTACACCTTAACAAAAGTATTAATTTAGGGGCCGGGGAGATGGCTCAGTGGAATAAGCACTTCCCTGGCAAGCGCAAGAGCCTGAGTTCAATCCCTGGTTCTGCAAAAAAAAAAAAAAAGTATTAATTTGGTTGTACTGTTTTTTCTTAATTCAAAATCAACATAATTATTGATCTTGACTCAGTTTTACAAAGATAATAAATACAGTTTTGTGAATATTTTATTTAAAAAGCTCCAGAAAACATGACTGTTTCCAAAACTGGATGTTCTATATATTCTAAGTATGATATGCTTGGGACAGCAGAGAAAATGATTAGCAATAAAACATTTGGAATAAAGCCTTTCACAGACACATGTTTAGAGAAACAAAAAAAGACAAATGAAAAACTCTTGTAATAAGAACTGAATAGACAGAACAACGTTCACCTATCATATTTGCCAATCCAGTATTTCCTCTTCTGAAAGTAGTACTATATTTTTAGCTGCACATTTATCTTTCAAGAACTCATCCCCTCTTTACTCTTCATCCATGTAATAAGCAGCCCTATGAAGATCTTAAGTGCTAGACATAACCAAATGTAACTTTTCACTGTTCATCTCACAGGGAATGGTCCAGAGTGGGCAGCATTCCCATCACTGGGACAAAATATCTGACACCAATAACTCAAAGAAGGGAGTCACTTAATTTGTTTTTTCTTTTCATAATTTTATTGAGAAACAAATACCAATGAGAGTTTCAAATCAAATTGGAAGGACAGTTTCAATAATTAACACATTGCATACACTCTTTCTAGTGCTTATTTGTTGTACAAGATGCAGACATGATATACTATTCAAACAAATCCCTCTACTCATTAAGATAATGTAACTATGTATCAATCCTAACCATTTTGAATACACAGATACAAAAGGGACATTCATCTGTATCCCCTTTTTTTTTTAGTTCCATCATTTGAAT
This sequence comes from Octodon degus, assembly GCF_000260255.1. Lineage (NCBI taxonomy): Eukaryota > Metazoa > Chordata > Mammalia > Rodentia > Octodontidae > Octodon > Octodon degus. The sequence continues at coordinate 5,339,289 of NW_004524718.1, forward strand.
ATTATAAGTGTGCTAACTCAGCAAAATATTCTAAAAGAGTCCAGTAGTCTATAACAGTATTGGGTCTTCCGCCTCATTGGCAATGTCAGAAATTGTTTATCTGAGTCACCTACAGCTCAACATAACACCATGGCTTTACTTCTTATACTTCGTTTTTATACTTTT
>NW_004524718.1:5339768-5341645 GCF_000260255.1 Octodon degus
GCTAGGGCCAAAATGTTGGCTTTCCTTGCATCCCTCCTTTTTTTCTAATTTTGGTTTGCAAACTTAGGTTGTTAACCCTCCAGAAGAGAAGCTTATTGTTATTACCATACAACCTGGCTGTTAAGCTTAACCTCATTACTTGTGGTTTTTAGGGGAATCAATCTATGCTCATCTGATTTCAAGGCAGAAAAATATAGTAGAAGGGCAAGGTATAGGAGAACTTCTCACCCCTGATAGCCAAGAAGCAAATACAGAAGGGACAACCTGGGAACAAAAATGCAGTCATCTTGTAAAGCCCAAAGAATTTTAAAGTTCAGACTCTGGTCACAAGGGACCACCTACTGGTCCTTGAATATAAGGCTTAAGTAACCCTTATCTTGGAACCCAGATGGAGTCATAAAGCCTCAGGCCTGGCTTAGGTAAACATTCCATCTCCAACCTGGGGGCATCCTTGTGAAATAGGACACCTTGCATAGATAAACCCCCCAGCTCTCGGAATGCGGCTGAAACCGCAGAGTTAACTATTTAGTTGCCCTGTAGCCTACCCCTCTTAGTTTCCTCGAAAGGTCATATATTCTCAAATCCACCAATTATTTTTGGAACCAAACCAAACTAACCAATGCCATTTGCTTCTATAACTGCGCTTGCAAAACCCCTCCTCCCTTTGTCTTCTAACTTAAAACCACCACCCACGGTCAGTTCCGCGCTCTCTCTGTTCCTGCGTGTTCAGACCGCCCTGTGTGCACACAGCTAATAAAATTCCCTTTGTTCTTTGCATGAGAGACTGACTCTTGGGGTTTTCCTTTGTGGTGACTCGACCCTTACAATCTAAGTTGTGTCTCCAATGACCTATAGCCAGTGAGGTTTCATCTCCTAACAAAACATTAAGCTGTGAACATATCTGTGAATCTGCTGATGAATATGCCATGCTCATGATACAATCACTTTCTAAAAGCCTTGCCTCTGAATTCATGAGGTTTTGGAGGGGTAAATTCTAGATTTGAACTATGAAGCTTCATCTCTATCTTATTACACAAAATGCATTTAGTCCATGTCTAAGAGTCACTAGTCATACCAGTACCAGCATCACTTAAAATTCCAAGTCCAAAGTCTCTTCTGACACTCAAAGCAAACTCTTAGCTGTGTATGTCAGCATTTTTTAAAAAGATTCTACCAGCATACAATTGTAAAGGGGCAGTATACAATTGTACAGGGTCAACATACCCATTCCAAAAAGGCAGAAGAGAGGAATAGAAAGGAATCATTTAAAATGAAAAAAGAAAACTCTTTAAGAAAAATCATTAAATCTCATAGCTCCATGTCCAGCATCCAGGACAGATTGTGATGAGATATTAATTTCACAACACGTGCATAACCCTGCTCCTATGGCCCCACAGGGCATCTCTGTTGGGTTGGCTCTTCTAACTGCTTGCAGTTTTCCTTACCATGTTCGTGATACCTCCAATTTCCTGGGGTCCCCATTGCACTTTCAGTTTAATTCAAACAGCTTTATGCATCATCTTCTTAGGGGCACATTGTCAGGCATCTGGTAGAAGTCAACTGCACCCACAACTCTTGCATTCTGAATGGCAGTAAAACCATCACCATCTGAACAATGCAAAGGTCAGCTACCAGCTCAAGCAGTGATCAGGTTACGTCTTAGATCATGGCTTCAGTGGCCTCTTAGCACCTGTAAGTAGAGTGAAATGAATCCCAGAGTATCAATTTTCTAGGCAGACTCTCTTTTTTTTTATTTTATTTTTTTATTTTTTCAAAGTTTTATTGCCAAACAGATAGCAATGAGACAGTTTCAAATCAAATCGGAAGGACAGTTTCAACAAATAATACACTGCATATATTCTTCTTAGTGGTTAATT
>NW_004524718.1:5342580-5344501 GCF_000260255.1 Octodon degus
TCATGTTTGCACATAAGTCCAAAAATCTCACCATATACAACCTTGAAGCAGGACAGTCCCACAATATTCCTTTTCCTGTCTCTTGCTTTCCTTCACCACCTAGGCAGACTCTCTTGACTGGAAGATCTAGGGGCTCCCTTCTCAAATGAAGCATTTACTCTTTTTCACCTTTGACCTAGTGATGGGTGGAACTTAACTGATTCCTGAGATGTTCTCAAGTTATCTTTATTCTTATCCTTGTATAAGAACTTAGTTCCTTTTTTAAGGGCATTGACTTCTTTGGCTCCACCTTTACATGAGCTTCTTATGGGTTAATTATTTTTCCAAATTTTTCCATTGTGCCTTTCCCCTGAATTCTTACTACAAAACTATCTACTGGTATTCACGCCACAGCCTGAATGTTAGGCTGGTTTTAAATTTCTTTTGACAGATTAATTAGACTTTTATCCTTAATTTCAGTCTCCTGCAAAGTCTCACAACATGGGCAAAATGTAAACAAATTTTCAGCCAAAGCATAAAATATATGAACTCCAGTGCAACTTTTAGTGAAGTCCTTGTTCCTAAATGAAACATTCTAGTCCTACCCTTAGTGTTATGAATTCTTAAACGACATTATCTATCAGGCTCTTACAGCATTCTAAGGGTTCCTTAGCCTGCAACTTCTAAGTTTTCCAAACTCTTCCCAGTAGCCGGTTGCAAAGATTTCTAAACTCCATGGTCAACTCACTCATAAGAACAAAACTTTAACAAAATTACTGAGGTAAACATCATTCAACACCATTTTTATCACCACAATATTTCTGTTGTACCATTGCCCTAAAAGTAGTGGAGTTGACCAACGACAAACTGAAATTAAGAACCACAATACATTACTGTTCCTTTATGTTGATTTTCTCAGGCATTTGTTTCAGTGATTCAAAGCTGACCAACACATATGCCAGTAAGGAAAAGGCATTTGCTTTAATTATGCACACATAGAAAAGTAATTTTAAGTACTAAAAATAACAGTAAGGATAGTTGGGGAAGAGCTAAATCTTTTACCTCTTCCAGAAGTGTACAAAGAGAACCTGGTGTGGCAGTATAGAATTCACGATGATGACAAAAAAATAGCAATATAAATGTGGACCTCAAAAAGTAAATAGTTTTATTTAGTGATGAGGACAGAAATTGGTGGTTCTTCCATAGAGAAGACAAGACACTTATCAATGTCACCATCATTGTTCTTCTACATTAGTTTGAATTTTGATGAATGTCTCCCACACCACATGCAATAGACTACAAATTCCATTAAGCAGTGAATATCAATTCTTTATTCATATTTGTCCATTCCTAATGTCTGAAAGATTATCCACACTACAAAATTAAATTGAGTAAATCTAATGAATGACATGTATCTAAACTCCACTGGGAAAAAAACAAACAAACAAACAAACAAACAAACAAACATAATTTTTACAACCAAGACACCACAAGAATTGTTACACAAATACAGTAGCATAGAAGGATAAAAAGTCAACACCCAAAAGTCAATAGCAGATACAGTCCTAGTCTAGTCATGGTTAGTGTGAGGGAGAGATTCTGACTACTGTGCGCTGGCAGGTAAAAGAGTCCAGTAGGCTATAACAGTATTGGGTCTTCCGCCTCATTGGCAATGTCAGAAATTGTTTATCTGAGTCACCTACAGCTCAACATAACACCATGGCTTTACTTCTTATACTTCGTTTTTATACTTTTCTGCTGGATGGTTAAGACCAAGACAAAGTAGCACCTATGCAACAAGAGTTGTAGCTTTTGGATCTGATAAGGTCAGTGAAATCTCCTCAGGAATTTTCCTGAGATCCTGTGCCTCAGACTGTAGATCCTTTGTCAGTGTCACCCTGTGGATGAGTCACGGCCATTGCTTGGCCAATGTGCTCTCTGT
>NW_004524718.1:5347922-5355646 GCF_000260255.1 Octodon degus
TCTATGAAAACAAATTCCAGCCCAGACTACTATACCCTGCAAAACTCTCTTTCAAGTTTGATGGAGAAGTGAAATATTTCCATCACAAAGAACAAATAAAGAATTTAATGATGACAAAGCCAACCCTACACAGGCTTCCGAAAGATGTTCTAGTGAGGGACCAAAATGATCAGAACTCCACGAATGAGATAAGAAGCAACCAACTAAATAGGGCAGGCAATTAAACACAAGAGAAAAAAGGAGTAAATGACAACAGGTAAATAACTAGTCAATCATAAGTCAATACATCTCAATTATAACCATCAATGTAAATGGACTCAATTCACCAATATGCTGCATACAAGAAACACATTTAATTCATAAAGACATTCATATGCTGAAAGTCAAAGGATGGAACATAATACTACATGCTCCAGTACCTTAGAAAAAAGCAGGGATAGCAATCTTATTTCAGACAGTCTCAACTTCAAACCAAAAATGATCAAGAGAAATAAAGAAGGCCACTACATACTGGTTAGGAGAAAAATTCAAGAGGAAGAGGAAACAGTCATAAATATGTATGCACCAAAAACCGGAGCACCCAACTATATAAAGCAAATCTTAATGGACATGAAAAATCTAATAGCCAATACCACAGTCTTAACAGGAGAACTTAACACTCCCTTATCCCCAAAAGATAGGGCAACCAGACAAAAACTTAGCAAAGAAATAACAGATTGAAACAGAGCATGAAACAAATGGACTTGGTGGACATATACAGAGTGTTCCAACCAAACACAGCTGAATACACATTTTTCTCAGCTGCACATGGGTCATTTTCTAAAATAGACCACATACTGGTCCATAGGTCATGCTTAAGTATATGCAAGAAAACAGAAATTATCCCATGCACATTATCTGACCACAGTGCAATGAAACTAGAAATAAATGACAAAAGAAACCAGAAAAAAACTTTCAATACATGGAAATTAAATGACACCCTACTCAGCAACCAAAGGGTCACAGATGAAATTAAACAAGAAATTCAACAATATCTGCAATTCAGTGAAAATTTAAGCAAAACTTCCCAGAATTTATGGGATACGATGAAAGCAGTTCTCAGAGAGAAATTCATAGCTGTGAACTCATACATTAGGAAAGCAGAAGGGGAGCAAATAAACACCCTAAGGCTGCAACTTCAACAACTAGAAAAAGAAGAGAAAACCAAACCCAGAGCCCAAAGACGAGAAGAAATCATAAAGATTAGAGCAGAAATTAATTCAATTGAGAGGAAGAAAACAATTCAAAGAATTAACAGAGCAAAAGCTGGGTTTTTGAAGATTAAATAAAATAAATGAGCCCCTAGCTAATCTCATCAAAAAGAGGAAAGAAAAAATTCAAATACAAGCAATAAGGAATGAGAAGGGTGAAATTACCACAGACCCAGTGGAAATTAAGAAGATTATCAATAGCTAATTTGAGAATCTTTATTCTCACAGAATAGAAAACAGAGAAGAAATGGACAGATTCCTAGAAATGTACAAATTACCAAAGCTGAATAGACAAGGTATAACCACTCTCAATAGCACAATAACAGAGAATGAAATACGAAATGTAAATAAGAACATACCGACAAAAAAAATTTGCAGGTCCAGATGGATTCACAACTGAATTCTACAAGAAATTTACTGAAGATGTAGTCCCTATACTCTGTAAACTCTTCAGTGAAATTGAAAAGGAAGAAATCCTCCCAAAATCATTCCTGGAGGCAAGTATTATACTGATACCAAAACCAAGGGAAGATGCAACTAAGAAAGAGAACTGCAGGCCAATCTCCCTCATGAACATAGATGCCAAAATTCTCAATAAAATAATAGCAAATAGAATACAGCAAATCATCAAGAAGATCATACACCATGACCAGGTAGGATTCATCCCAGGGATGGAAGAATGGTTCAATAATCAAAAATCTATAAATGTAATACACTATACGAATAGAGCGAATACTAAAAACCACATGATCATCTCAATCAGTGCAGAAAAGCCCTTTGACAAAGTCCAACACTCATTCATATTTAAAGTCATACAGAAAATTGAAATAGCCTCAAACTCAATCCGGTAAGAGCCACTTATGAAAACCCAATAGCTAACATAATTCTAAATGGGGAAAAACTGAAATCTTTTATTCTGAGATCTGCTACAAGGCAAGGATGCCCTCTATCACCACACCTATTCAATATAGTTTGGGAATCATTACCTCTAGCTATTAGACAAGAGTATGAAATAAAATTAATAAGAATAGGTAAAGAAGAAGTTAAATTATCATTATTTGCAGAGGACATGACACTTGACTTGGAAGACCCAAAAAAACTCCACCAAGAAGCTACTAGAATTAAGACAGAAATTCAGTACCATAGCAGGTTATAAAGTCAATACCCAAAAGTCAGTAGCATTCCTCTGCACAGATAAAAGACACACTGAGAGGGAAATTATAGAAGCAATATATTTTACAATAGCACCGAGCAAAATGAAATACCTTGGAATTCATCTATCTAAAGAAGTCAAAGAACTTTTCAAGGAAAAGTACAGTACTCTGAAAAAAAAAGATCATAGAGGATTCCAGAAAATGGAAAGATTTCCTGCTCCTGGAAAGGAAGAACAAACATTGTGAGGATGGCCATACTCCCAAAATTGCTGTATAGATTTAATGCAATCCCTATGAAAGTACTACCAACATACCTCACTGAGCTAGTGAAGTCATTCCTCAAATTTATTCAAAACCTGAAAATACCTAGAATAGGAAAGGCAATCCTGGGAATTAAAACAAGGCAAGAGGCATTATAATTCCTGACTTGAAATTATATTACAAGGCTACTGTGATAAAATCAGCATGCTATGCCAACAAAATAGACCTGAGGATCAATGGAATAGATTACAAGATGCTGAAGCACCTAGGAACACACTCTACCACCTTGTTTGACAAAGGGGCAAAACATACTCACTGTAAAAATGATAGCCTCTTTAACAAATGGTGCTGGAAAAACTGGAACTCTACATGCTGAAAACCAATACTTGACCAAGGTGTATTACCATGCACTATGCTAAATTCAAGATGGATTAAAGATCTAAACATTAAAACAGAGACACTAAATCTCCTGGAAGAGAAAGTAGGAGGAACTCTTGAAGAGATAGGGATAGGCAAAGAATGCATGAACAAAAAAATCAAATCACATAGGAAACAGTTGAAAGAATTTTCAACTGGGACCTGCTCTAACTGAGACATTTTTGCACGTCAAAAGAAAATACCAACAAAGTGAAAAGACAACCCACAAATTCGGAAAAATTCAAGGCAAATAAGTACTCAGACAAGGGTCTGCTCTCTAGAATTTATAAAGAACTAAAAAACACTAGGGCCCCAAAATTTAAAGACCCAGTCTAGAAAAGGGCATTTGAGATGAACACAAACTTTTCAGAGGATGAAATTAAAGAAGCGAATAAATATAAAAAATGCTCCACATCACTAGCCATTCGCGAAATGCAAATTAAAACAACACTGAGATATCATCTCAACCCAGAAAGAATGACTATCATAAAGAAATAATCCAACAATAAATGTTGGAGAGGCTGTGGGGAAAAAGGAACCCTTCTCCACTGCTGGTGGGAATGTAGAGTGGTGTAACTGTTATGGAAATCAGTGTGGAGACTCCTTAGAAAAGTTGGACTGGAAATCCCATTTAAAACAGATATTCCTCTACTGGGAATTTTCCCAAGGGATCTGAAAATATCGTATCATAGAGATATATGTGTGCCTATGTTTCTGGCAGCACAATTTGTGATAGCCAAATCTTGGAAACAACCAAGATGCCCATCACCTGAGGAATAGTTGAAAAAGATGTGATATTTTTACACAATGGATTATTACTCAGCTATAAAGAATGATGAACTCGAAGCCTTTATATTGAAGTGGATGCTATTTGAAGATACACTCATAAATGAAATAAACCAGACACATATGTGTAAATATTGTACATTTTCCCTAGTATAAGAACTCAAAAGAAGAAATACAAATAGAAAGGTATAATACAACTAAGACAAAAGCAAGTACTCAAAGACTAACTAATCAAGAGAGGGAAAGGAGAAGAGCTAGGAAACATGAAAGTGGCAAGACATACAGTTATATGTAGAAGATGGGTAGGGCAGTGCTACTGAGAATCCTCAGAAGATTTTTGAATCTAGCAGTTAATTGGAAATATTCTCACCCTGACTAAGTATATATACAGACACGTGTGAACTATGCAACTGCACTGAAGATGGCAATTTATAATAGTAGGTTCATGCTTGGAGTGCCTGACATTCTGGTCTTCTGAATACAGGCTGCTTGCCATTTGCTGCTGTGCTGTCTCTCAGGTAAATGACTGTTCAAAAAGTAGGAGGTGTTGAATGAAGGCAGGAGACAGGAAAATGAATGTGTGGGACTGTCCTGCTTCAAGGTTGTATATGGTTAGATTTCTGGACTTATGTGCAAACATAAGAATTATATAATTCTTTATGCCAATTTTTAAGATATATTTTAATTTTTAAATGCTTTTTTCATCATATTCTGTAGGGATTTTAAGTTCAACATATCAATACTTGATAAAAAATACCTCATTCATGTTATGCCTAAGATGTTTGATATTCAGACAAATAATGAGATTAAGCTTAACAGGCTAGGTTGCATGGTAATAACAATAAGCTTCTCTTCTGGAGGGTTAACAACCTAAGTTTGCAAACCAAAATTAGAGAAAAAGGAGGGATGCAAGGAAAGGCAACATTTTGGCCCTAGCCTTCCAAGGTCAATTAAGACTCAGGACATATGAGAATTTATATTGTAATGTCATGTAACTCGGTAATGTCCCAAATTTTCTGATCAAGGAGATTATGGGGCCAAAGAGGAAAGTGATCGATGATGTAGAGTGTGCCTAAGGAGAGTCATATGGAGAGAAAACACTCTCTCATGCTTTCACAGAGAGCACATTGGCCAAGCAATGGCTGTGACTCATCCACCTGGCTGACTCTGACAAAAGTTCTACAATCTGAGGTACAGGATTTCTGGATAAAACCTGAGGGGATTTCACTGACCTTATCAGACCCAAAAGCTACAGCTCTTTTTGCATAGGTCTTGCTTTGTCTTTGTCTTAACCATCCAGCAGAAAAGTATAAAAACAAAATATAAGAAATAAATCCAGGCTGTTATGTTGAGCTGTAGAAGACTCAGGTCAACAATTTCTGACATTGCCAGTGAAGTGGAAGACCCAAAACTATTACGGACTACTGGACTCTTTTAGAATATTTTGCTGAATTAACACACCTACAATACTCAAATAACGGAACTTAACAAAAAAAAATGGGATACAGATGAATGTCCATTTTGTATCTGTGTATTCAAAATCGTTAGGATAGATATATAGTTATATTCTCTTAATGAGTAAAGGGATTTGTTCTAATAATGTTTGTAAATAGGATATCATGTGTGCATCTTTACAGCAATTAACCACTAGGAAGAATGTATGCAATTTGGTCTGAAACTGTCTCATTGCTATTTGTTTCTCAATAAAATTATGAGAAAAAAAGAAGTAAAGTGATGTTGTTATGTTGAATTGTAAGGGACAGTTGTCTATGATTTCTGACTCTGCCAGTCAAGTGGAAGACCCAGTACTATTATGGACTACTGGACTAATGTAGAATATTTTGCTTAGTTAACACACCTATAATATTCAAATTACAGAACTAAACAAAAAAGGGGATACAGATGAATGTCCATTTTCTATCTGTATATTCAAAATAGGATAGATATATAGTTACCTTCTCTTGATGAATAGAGGGAATTTTTGTTATAGTATTTGTTAATAGCATGTCATGTCTGCATCTTGTACAACAAATAACCAGTAGGAAGAAAGTGTGCAATGTGTTAATTATTGAAACTGTCCTACCAATTTGATTTGAAGCTGTCTCATTGCTATTTTTCTCTCAATAAAATGATGTGAAAAAAAGAAAATATTATCAAATAAAAATGAAAAGAATGTGTTATTAACATATAGAGGTACCTCAATACTTCTCATTTGTTGTTTCAGAAAAGTGTGATGAGTATGTATAAGAACAATTACCCAGAAAAATGCTTTAACTAGGATGAGTAGTATGTCACCTGGCAATGATGCTAATGAGTGTCTTCCCTTTCTTATTTTGGAGTATCACAGGATAAGTACCAGGACAGAGTTTTCACATCCAGATGCATTGACTACCAAAATTCCGTGTCATGGCAGACCACTATCAAGAGAAAACTGTACCTGCCTTGCACGAAAAGCAAAGTGTTCTTTAGTGAGGAAATTTATATGATAGAGGCCAGAAAATTGAGTCTTCATGAATAAAAGAAATATGTAAGAGAAGGAATAAGCAAACAGTAAATAATTTTTAAATTTCTAATTCTAAATTGATCTAAAAGATAGTATTTTGGTCAAGAATAATAGTAGTAATTTGTTTGATCATGTACGTTTATGCATACTACAAGTATGCATTTATGTTAAGTAAATGATACAACAATCACACAAAGAGCAAAAGAGGAATGTTTTATGTCAAGATATTCTCATTATGTGTGAAGAAGTCTATATTAATATATGCAGTGTATTATTTGTTGAAACTGTACTTCCGATTTGATTTGAAACTGTCTCATTGCTATCTGTTTATCAATAAAACTGTAGAAAAAAAAGTACACCTGCATTCATTATAAACGTACATGTCAAGCTCTAGTATAAGTGCCCCAAATATAAAAATAAATCCAAGTGATATGGTAAGAATGGAAAGAAAATATAATCATAAAATTCACAAAATTTTTAAAATCATAAACCTCAGAAAAGAGTAGAAGATAAAAATAGAAACTAAAAATAGGTAACAATCAGAAAATGGCAGTATTAATCCAACTATATCAGTCATGACTTTGAAAATCAGTGGTCTGAATGCACCAATTAAAAGATACAGATTGTGAAAGTTGATTTAAGAGACAGTAGCTAACTTTATATTTTCTTCAATAGAAATGTTTTAGTAGAAACATTTTCAATAGAAAAACACAAATTAAAAATAAACAGATGGAAACTGGGCATGGTGATACACTCAGGAGGCTAAGTAAGAAAGATCATGAATTCAAGACTTGGCTTGACAAGAAATTTGGAAGTTCTGTATCTGCAAGATCTAGGATTAATTTAGAAATGCAAACATGGTTGAATCCAGACACTGAACTATGTTAGTATCTTCATCTCATTCTACAGCTCCTGGCTTCTATTCTTTGAGGTATGTATTGAGTAAAGGGTAATACTTGCTGCTCTACAATTTCCACAATTTCCTGTGCATCTTAGGCCCCTGGATTGCCTGATCTTGAGTGATTCATCATGACATTGACCAGATCTGAGAACTGCCTGTTGGAGCCAGAAGCAGGTCAACACCACCCAATGCATTCGGATGTGGTGAGGAATCAAGGTACTGATCCTAGAAACATAAAGTAACACTAGGCAGCAACAAAAATATTTGTCAAAGTGAAGTTGTATCTGCTATAAAAAGCAAATGTTAATCATGAGCTAAACAATAAAAATTACAAATGCAGATTGTTTTACTCTTATTATAAGTATAAAAATTGGTAAGTATAAAAAAGACCTGGCTAGATGAGATAGAGAGAGAGAGAGAGAGAGAGAGAGAGAGAGAGAGAGAGAGAGAGA
>NW_004524718.1:5355887-5357356 GCF_000260255.1 Octodon degus
CCACTAAGAATAATATATGCAGTGTATTATTTGTTGAAACTGTACTTCCGATTTGATTTGAAACTGTCTCATTGCTATCTGTTTATGAATAAAACTGTAGAAAAAAAAATTTATGAATTAATAGCATCAGTAGTAAATTAGCAACAGCAGAAAGTTATAGAGGAACTCACAGTAGAATTTTTTGTAATAAGAAAAGAAGTCTCAGAACTCATAATATCTGAAGTAAAGAATCCACTACAGAAATATAAGGAGGAAACTCAATCTCAAAAAGAAAAAAACACTGCAATAAAATAATAAATAACTGCTTCAAAGAAGACATTGTTTAAAAAAATAGAGGATATTAGAAAAATGATGGATTCCTTCAATAAGCAATACAGAAATAAAATAGATCACATGAAGCAGAGTCAAAGAGAAATAGAGAAATTTAAAATCTCAATCACAAGATTACAAAACCGTTTACGTGAAAGAGAAGACAGAGTTTCAGATCTTGAAGACGCTGGTGCAGCTAGTGAAAAGGTAAGAAAGGATCTCTTAAAAACAACTAGGATGCAGGAAAAAATAAACCAAAACCTGCAAGACGATGAAAAGATGAACAATGTGAGACAAATAGGAATCCATGAGAAAGAAGGAGTCAATACAAATGACATTAAAAATTATGGACAGAAGTAATAGCAGAAAACTTCCCAAATATGAGGAAACAATCTGACATACAGGTAACTAAAGCATACAGAATGCCAAGTAACCTCAACCCAATGAAAAACACACCGAGACATAAAATAGTCAAGATCCTAGAAAGTCAGCACAAGAATAATATACTGAAAGCTGCCAGAGAAAAGAAGCAGATCACATTCAAAGGAAAACAAATCAGACCTATGGCCGACTTCTCTTCACAAACCATGAAGGCAAGAAGAGCATGGAGCAGAGTACATCAAGTCCTCTATGAAAACAAATTTCAGCCAAAACTACTATACCCTGCAAAACTCTAATTCAAGTTTGATGGAGAAGTGAAATACTTTCATGACAAAGAACAGCTAAAGAATTTCATGATGACAAACCCAACCCTACACAGGCTCCAGAAAGATGTTCTAAAGAGGGACCAAAATGGTCAGAACTCCACAAAAAGAGATCAGAAGCAACCAATTAAATAGGGCAGGCAATTAAACACAGGAGAAAAAGGAGTAAACAACAACAGGTAAATAACATGCCAATTGTAAGTCAATACATCTCAATTCTAATCATCAATGTAAATGGACTCAATTCACCAATTAAGAAAAAAAGGCTGGCGCAGTGGATTAGGAAACAAAGTCCAACAATATGCTGTATACAAGAAACATATTTAACTCATAAAGACATTCATAGGCTGAAAGTCAAAGGATGGAACAAAATACTACATGCCCCAGACCTCAGAAAAAAGCAGGGGCAGTCATCCTAATCTCAGATAGTCTCAACTTCAAATCAACAATGATCAA
>NW_004524718.1:5357456-5361811 GCF_000260255.1 Octodon degus
ACACACAGACACACAGACAGACACACAGACACACAGACAGACAGAGAGAATGCTTACACTGATCAAAGAAATGAAAGTAGCTATGATAACTTCAGACTAAGTAATATTCAAAGAAAGCAAGTTATCAAGTGTAGAAGTGGGCACCACATAATGATACATAGACAAATTTTCAAAAAGGATACATTCCTTCACATCTAACAACACAGCATTAAAATACATAAATCAAAAGGTGGTATCTAGAAGGACATACCTGAACTCAACACCAACATTGCCACCTGTGTACAATGAACACGTATGGATTTCTTCACTGAACAATAAAAAATTTTATATTCTTCTGTACTCTACATGGCACATTCAACAAATCATAGGACATATTATGGGCCATAAACCACAATAACAAATTTAAAAGAGCAATATTGATCATTGTCTGTTGTGACACAATGAAGTTAAATGACAGACCACAAATAGAAATATTGCTGTTACATTCCCCAAATAAAATGTTTCTACCTAGCACATGACTCATAAAAAGCTCTCAAGTAAAATATTTAAATATTTTGAATTAAATGAGAATAAAACACAATTTATCCAAATGTGTGGAAAAAACTACTTGTGCAAATACTTGTAGCATTAGATGCATATATTAGAAAAAAAGACACACCTAAAATCATTCACCAAACTTCCAGTTTAGAAAATTAAAAGTAAATTAAATTTAAAGGAGAATTAAAAATAAAGTAATAAACATTAAAGCATAAATCTATGAAACTGAAAAGTAAGAAATAAATACAGAAAAATCAATAAAACCTAAACTATTTTTTTAAAAATATACAGTCAATAAACTTTTGATCATCACAACAGATTGCATGGAAATTAAAAGGATAACAAAAATATTATGAGTAACTCTATGCCCATACATTTGATAACCTAGACAAAATGGACCAAGTCCTTGAAAAATATAATATTATATATATATACATATATATTTCTCATATAAGAAAAATAAACATGAAGAAGTCAAAATGACAGAGTATTTATATGCAGCAGACTGTAGCTTCTCTATAACCTGGACTGAAGACAATATAAAGATACTCAGGGAGAAAAGAGAAGTAAATCTTTGGGAAACAAGATGACAGAAAGTTAAGAATAATAGAAAAACAGAATGATAACATAGAGAAAAAAGTGAAGCAGTCCATAACACCAACTGTGGGAAGAGATAAACTTGACCCTGGACATGGTCAGAATATCTGATTTAAAAATAAAAAAAGACTAGCTTAGCTAGTGACAGGAAAAATTCAGTTATTGTAAGGTGGAATTTTATATTGAAATATATTTTTCTTACAAAGCAGATAAGCTTTGTAAAACAAATCTATTTCAGTGCTCACTATATCTCCAAGCCGTTTAATAATAAGGAATAATTTAAAGGTGGTGACACGGCAGAGATTTGATGTCACAGAAACACTGCACTTCATTTCCCGGTCCCTGGTACCTGCAACAGACAGTCACAAGAGAGTTGCAGACCCTTGATAAACATAAACTGTGGAGTGCTCAAGCAGTGCTAGCAGACAATAACATCCTCTTTAGTAAGAAGAGCTCATCACCTGTTTTTCTAAGGGGGATAGATCTCAAAATGTCCGGATCATATCCATTAGATTACTTATGTCCCCTCACTGGTTGCATCTACCACAAAGCCCAGTGGTCTGTTTGCTTTACTCTTTGCAAACATGTTTGGCAATATGCTTCTGCTCAGATCTTTTTTTTAAATAATTTTATTCAGAAACAAATAGCAATGAGACAGTTTCAAAACCGATTACTGGCACAGTTTAAATAGTACACTGCATATTGTTGTTTTAGTGGCTATTTATTGTACAAGATGCAGACATGATATCCTGTCCACAAACACTATTAGAACAATTCTCTCTATTCATTGAATTAAGAGAATGTAGCTGTATTGCTATCCTTTTTTGAATATACAAATGCAAAATGGTCCTTCATTTGAATCCCTTTTTTATTTAGTTTTGTCAAAGATGGGTATTCCATTTCCATTTAAATATATTAGGTGCATGAATTCAGCAAAATAATCCAATATAGTCCAGTAGTCCATAATAGTAGTGGGCTATCTGTAGGACTGGCAAGTGTCAGAAGTTGTTGACTTGAGCCTTTTATAGCTCAGCATATTAATATGGCTTTACTTTTCATAAATCGTTTTTATGAAAACGATTTATGCTGGACTGTTAAGACCAGGATAAAGCAAGACCTATATAACAAGAAATGTAATTTTTGTATCTGACAAGGTCAGTCAAATCCTCTCAGGATTTATCCTGAAACCCTGTACCACAGTTTGTAGATCATTTGTCAATGTCAGTCATGTGAATGAGTCACAGCCATTCCTGACCATTTTGCTCTATGTGAAAGCCTGAGAGAATATTTTCTCTCCATGTGACTCTCTTTAGGCACATTCTACATCATCAATCACTTTCCTCTGTGGCCCCATAATCTCCTTGATCAGTAAATTTGGGACACAACTGAGTTACAGGATGAAACAGTGAATGTTCTCCTATGTCCTATAAACTAATTGTTTCTTACTTAAATTGTCATCATAGAGGCCTGGTTTTTCTGTAAAATATTGCTCATTCTTAAATTAGAGCAGACTGGTAAACAAGCACCTGTAGGTTATTTGTTTCATTTTTCTAGTTAAACAGAATGCAACATTTATTTTCATGAAACTAGATTCAGGCATTAAAGCTAAATAGATTTAAACTGGAAGATGTTTCATTCTGTACAAACAATTGGAAGACTACGACATCTCAATATTAAGTAAGAAATATAAAAATTAAAAATAAATCACAATATAATTTATAATTTTATTAATTTATCCATCCAGAAGACATCTTATTTTCTTGCTGTGTGAAAAGCAAAAACATTGAAGTATTCAGGGATAAACACATCTTTGCTCGTATATAGAATATATGCATTTGGAAAAAGATGTTTGCTTTGTGACAGTTATAATGACATTATAATTTGGGGCCAACTGACTATCTTGCCTCTGGTTAATGCTGAGTAAAAGAGCAAAGTTCAAAAGTTCACCCACTGCCATTCTGAGAAAATGATCATTTCATGCTAGCACTTTCTGGTTAATATATGAATGTCAGCAGTGCGATCACAGTTTGTTCTTTGTCCTGAAGCTCACTGAAATTCAATTTTGTTTCAGACTGAAAGAAAGGAAATAGTAGGCTATATCTGTCCTTAAATACCTCAAGTAAATTCTTTAAAAATGACTCAGTCTTTACTTATTTTTGTGTCTTCTTTTTTCCTGTTCCACTTGTGAACCAAGTTGCAACCCTTAAAAGGTTTTTTTTTTTTTTTTTTTGCTGTTAATCAAAAAGATAGCACACTTTACTTTGGGTCTTTATGTCAAATTACTGAGTCTAGATGTGTAAAAAGAAATAGAGACTAGAACAAGAAAATCCTTTCAGGTTAAATGAGGACTTTATTATCACAATGCAGGATGCATGAGCTGTAAATTCTATATAAATTTTCCCAAGAACTGAGGACTGCTCTGTTCTAATTTATGCAATATTTTCTAAATTTATAGAAACATGTTATAACTTTAAGGATTATTGCTATAACTGAATGCTTAAAGTGTATTTCATAAATCAAATATATAGCTTTCTCCTTTTAGAGGAAAAGACAAGAGACAAGAATTTTCAATAGAATCTTTCAAACAGCTCAGTCTAGGATGAAGTGAATGAACACTTTTAATTTAAGGATCAGGTGAATCTATAAACTGTAATTTCCGTAAGTACTATTCTTTATAAATTGTAAAAAAAACAGTAAATAAATGGAAAAATAATTCCTGACATTGCTGTTTTTCTCTTATTTTTGCCTCTTTTATAAAAGCAGTTCTTTCAAAGATGCATGTGAATGGCATCATCACCATTGACAACATCCATAAACACTTTTTTTTTCATATATTTGGTACAGGGTCTGCAGGATCTACAGGGTCTCCCTACATAGATCGGACTCCTGTTTTGAGCCTCTCAAGCACTGAGATTACAGGCGCGCGCCACTATGCCCAGTTCCAATCGCCATCTCAGCCAGCCCCAGGAGCGGCACGGGCACAGCACGCCAGGGATGGAACCCTGGCTGCTGCCATAAACACATTTATTGCCTTAAAATATTCATTTATCAAGCACATAATTCTAGGCTCTGCTGAATAAGATAGATGAAGAAGAGGAAGAGGAAGAGGAAGAGGAAGAGGAAGAGGAAGAAGAAGAAGAAGAAGAAGAAGAAGAAGAAGAAGAAGAAGAAGAAGAAGAAGAAGAAGAAGAAGAAGAAGAAGAAGAAGAAGAAGAAGAGAC
>NW_004524718.1:5361911-5363402 GCF_000260255.1 Octodon degus
CACATTATCTGACCACAGTGCGATGAAACTGGAAATAAATGACAAGAAACCAGAAAAAAAATTTAAGTACATGGAAATTAAATGATACCCTACTCAGCAACCAATGGGTCACAGATGAAATTAAACAAGAAATTCAACAATATCTACAGCTCAATGAAAATTCAAGCACAACTTATCATACTTTATGGGATGCAATGCAAGCATTACTCAGAGGGAAATTCATAGCTATGAACTCACACATTAGGAAAACAGAACGGAAAAAAATAAATACCCTAATGCTGCACCTTCAACAACTAAAAAGGAAGATCAAACCCAATCCAGAGCCCAAAGACGGGAAGAAATCATAAATATTAGAGCAGAAATTAATTCAATTGAGATAAAGAAAACAATTCAAAGAATTAAAAAAGCAAAAAGTTGGTGGTTTGAAAGATTAAATAAAATAGATAAGCCTCTAGCTAACCTCATCAAAAAGAGGAAAGAAAAAATTCAAATACAAGCAATAAGGAATGAAAATGGTGTAATTACCATAGACTCAGTGGAAATTCAGAAGATTATCAATAGCTACTTTGAGAATGTTTACTCTCACAGAATAAATGACGCAGAAGAAATGGACAGATTCATAGAAATGTACAAATTACCACAACTGAATTGACAAGATATAACCACTCCCAATAGCCCAATAACAGCCAAGGAAATATGAGATGCAATTAAAAACCTACCAGCAAAAAAAGTCCAGGTCTGGATGAATTCACAACAGTTACAGAAGATGTAGTCCCTATACACCTGAAACTCTTCCATGAAATTAAAAAGGAAGCAATCTTCCCAGAATCACTCCAGGAGGCAAGTATTATACTGATACCAAAACCAGGGAAAGATGCAACAAAGAAAGAGAACTACAGGCCTATCTCCCTCATGAACATAAATGCCAAAATCCTCAATAAATTACTAGCAAATAGAATACAGCAAATCATCAAGAAGATCATACACCACGACCAGGTAGGATTCATCCCAAGGATGCAAGGATGGTTCAATATTCAAATATCTATCAATGTAATACACTATATCAATAGAATGAAAACTAAAATTCACATGATCATCTCCATTGATGTAGAAAAGTCTTCTGACAAAGTCCAACACTCATTCATGTTCAAAGTCCTACAGAAAATTGGAATAGATGGCCTCTACTTCAATCTGGTAAAAGCCATTTATGAAAACTCAATGGCTAACATAATCCTAAATGTGGAAAAACTGAAATCTTTTACTCTTAGATCTGGTACAAGACAAGGATGTCGTCTATCACCACTCCTATTCGATTTGTTCTGGAGTCATTAGCTACAGCCATTAGACAAGAGAAAGAAATAAAAGGAATAAGAATAGGTAAACAAGAAGTTAAATTATCATTATTTGCAGATGACATGATACTTTACTTGGAAGACCCAAAAAACTCCACCAAGAAGCTACTAGAATTAATACAGAAATTCAGTAGCATAG
>NW_004524718.1:5363758-5364580 GCF_000260255.1 Octodon degus
TTTTTTCCTTTATTCCTCCTTTTGGGTTGAGCCTCACACAGGGAACATACTCCAATTCATTTGACCGAGGGCCATCACTTCCAAAACCGGAAATGCCATTTTGGGTGGGGGCCTACTGTGTTCAGGCGCCATTTTAGGCAAGGGCTCACTGAGCCCAGGCACAATCTTAGGGGTGCCACATGTCTGATCAGCCTGCAAAGATTGTAAATGTAATGTAAGCTTCTCATTTTCCAGGTCCAAAAGCACATTAGAAAATTTAGGAGCAAATTTGGACAGTTCATTATTATCAGGAGGTGGTTTTGTAGCAACTGGTGCTGCAACGGGGTCAGAACAGTATTTGGAAGCCTCTTTGGCTAAGTCTTTCCAATTGACCTCTTGTAAAGTAGTAAGGTTGGGATACAAAGATTTATATGGGTCAGGAGAAGAGCCTTGGGCAGAGGAGGTGGCAGCTGCTCATTAGGGGAAGGTGGAAGCTGGTGTTATCTTGGGGTTTAGTTAACACTTCATTTGCCTCCTCACCATGGAGAGAGGAGACGTCTGAACTAGCCTGGAAGGGGCCGGAGTGTGCCTATTGGAGTTATGCAGGACAGCTTTTCCGTGGATAATCATTTCTCCGACCAAAGGGTCTCTATATCTCTGCGTAAGAATCTCATCAATTAAACCCCAGTATGAAAATGCTGTGATTGGGACTTTTTCAAGGCCAAAAACTCTACAAAAATCCTGTAATGCATCACCCACTCATTTTTATCTTTTAGAACTGATCATGTCCTCCAATGGGAACCACGGGCAAACCTCATGAATAAACTTAAAATACTGTAATAA
>NW_004524718.1:5364680-5367050 GCF_000260255.1 Octodon degus
AAAAGTCAATAGCATTCCTCTACACAGACAACAAACACACTGAGAGGGAAATTATAGAAACAATACCTTTTACAATAGCACCAAGGAAAATGAAACACCTTGGAATTAATCTAACTAAAGAAGTCAAATATCTTCTCATGGAAAATTACCATACTCTGAAAAAAGAAATTGTAGAGGATTTCAGAAAATGGAAAGATATTTGATGCTCCTGGATAGGAAGAATCAACATTGTGAAGAGGGCCATACTCCCAAAATTGCTGTACACATTTAATGCATTCCCTATCAGACTACCACCAATATACCTCACACACCTAGAAAAATCATTCCTAAAATTTATCTGAAACCAGAAAATACCCAGAATAACAAAGGAAATCCTGGGCAATAAAGACAAGGCAGGAGGCATTACAATTCCTGACATGAAATTATACTACAAGGCTACTGTGATAAAATCAGCATGGTTCTGGCAACCAAATAGACCTGAGGATCAATGGAATAGATTAGAAGATGCTGAATCCCCTATGAACACACTCAGCCACCTTATCTTTGACAAAGGGGCCAAACATACTCACTGGAAGAAAGATAGCCTGTTTGACAAATGGTGTTGTTAAAACTGGCTCTCCACATACCAAAAACTAAAACTTGACCCAGGTCTATCACCATGGACTAAACTAAAGTCAAAATGAATTAAAGATCTAAACATTAAAGCAGAGACACTAAATCTCCTGGAAGAGAAAGTGGAGGAACTCTTGAAGACATAGGGGTAGGCAAAGATTTCATGAACAGAAATCAAATCGCATGGAAAATAGTTGAAAGAATTAACATCTGGGACCTGCTCTTACTGAGAAGGTTTTTCACATCAAAAGAAATTACCAACAAAGTGAAAAGGCAACCCACAACATTGGAAAAAATTATGAAAAATAAGTACTCAGACAAAGGTCTGCTCTCTAGAATTTATAAAGAACTAAGAAACACTACTGCCCCAAAATTTAAAGACCCAATACAGAAATGGGTATCTGATATGAACACACACTTCTAAGAGGATGAAATTAAAGAAGCAAATAAATATATTAAAAATGCTCCATATCACTAGCCATCTGTGAAATGCAAATTAAAACAACATTGAGATATCATCTCAACCCAGAATGAATCACTATCATAAAGAACTCAACTAACAATAAATATTGGAGAGGCTGTGCGGAAAAACGAACCCTTCTCCATTGCTGGTGGGAATGTAGACTGGTTCAACCATTATGGAAATCAGTATGGAGACTCCTTAAAAAAGTTGGACTGGAAATCCCATTAAATCCAGCTATTCCTCTACTGGGAATTTTCCCAGATGATCTGAAAACATCATATTATAGTGAATATGTGTGCCTATGTTTATACCAGCACAATTTGTGATAGCCAAATCTTAAAAACAACCAAGATGCCCATCACTGAGGAATGGATCAAAACGATGGGGTATTTTTGTACAATGGAGTATTTCACAGCTATAAAGAATGAAAACTTGAAGGCTTTATATTGAAGTGGATGCCACTTGAAGATATACTTATAAGTGAAATAAACCAGACACACATGTGTAAATATCGTTAGTTTCCCTAGTATAAGAGCTCAAAGATGAAATAAAAATGGAAAAGTATAATACAAGTAAAAGGAAAGTAAGAATTTGAGTACTAACTAATCAAGAGAGGGAAAGAAGATCTAGGAAACATGACAGTGACAAGCCATACAGTTATATGGAGAAGATGGGCAAGGTAATGATCCTGAGAATCTCCAGAATATTTTTGAATCTACTAGTTAATTGAAAAGATTCACACCCTGACTAACTACATATACTGACACCTGTGAACTAAGCAACTGCACTGAAGATGGCAATTTTTAATAGTTGGTTCATGCTGGGTTTGCCTGTCATTTTGGTCTTCTGAATATGGGCTGCTTGTCATGACATGTCAGTTGCTGCTATGCTGTCTCTCAGGTAGATGATTGTTCAAAAAGAAGGCAGTGGTGAATGAAGGCAGGAGACTGGAAAAAGAATCTTGTGGAACTGTCCTGCTTCAAGGTTGTATATGGTTAGATTTTTGGACTTACGTGTAAAAATAAGAATTTTATAATTCTTTATGCATATTTTTAAATATATTCTAATTTTAAATGTTTTTTCATCATACTCTGTGGTGACTTAAACTTCAACATACCAATACTTGAGGAAAAATGCCTGTTCCATGTTATGCCTAAGATGTTTGTTATTCAGACAGATATGAGGTTAAGCTTAACAGCCATGTTGTATGGTAATAACAATAAGCTTCTCTTCTGGAGGGTTAATAACCTAAGTGTGCTGATCAAAATTAGAGAAAAAGGAGGGCCACAAGGAAA
>NW_004524718.1:5367150-5369225 GCF_000260255.1 Octodon degus
CCTTACTGAGGCTTTCTAAAACAGTTCATGCTTGCTTAATGCTTGACCCATGCCGGGAAGGGGAAGGGGGTTGCCGTTCACTCACCGTGGCTCGAGCGCCGCGGCAGGCACTCGCGCTGTGTTGGCCTCGGAATTTACTTTCACTATCTGCTTCATACCCGGGCTCTCGAACAGCTCCCTCGTTAAATCCTCCATGCCAGGCCTCCACGTGGGGCGCCACTTGACTTGGCCCGCGAGTCGAGACGTGGGTAATGACCTGGAGGAGGAATGGGCTGAAAAAGACAGGGCAAGAGACACGAGAGACGGAGACAAGACAGGCTTTCTGATCAAGTCTCGTTTATTGAAGAAGTGAACAGGGGCTAAATAGCTGTATAGTGGAAGTAGTTGGGTGGGACTAGTTGTGGATTGGTAGTGAAGATCCAGGACCACAGGAAGATGTCAAGGCAAGCAGGGATTGGTGCTGCAGCACTTCTTGCCCAAATAAGGGAAAATATAACAGGAGCGTTGTATCACCCCCCACAATTCTTGTTTCCCTTTCAGGCAGGAGCCATCTTTCCTTCCATAGAATTTTCTACTCTTAGCCTCCATTATTTCTCAGAATTCATTCTTTGATGTTGGTGAACATGTACTAGGCACATTGGACATCTAGCAGGTTTGGAGTTATATCTCCCTTAAATCATTTATAGATCCTATATCACTCCCATAATATTATCTTATTTATTTGATTATCAAATTTTGTTTTTTTATAAAGGAAAGGAAAGCAAAGAAACATTGGATATTGCCTATCCTTAATGAGAAGCAACGAAACCTCTAAGGTACTAGACAGTACATATCTTGCCTAAAGGATTTTTAATCCAATTATCTGAAAAGGCAGTCCTGAGACACAATGTTGTCTGGGTGGCAGTACAACTATGACTATTCTTATCAATTAACCAA
Source organism: Octodon degus (assembly GCF_000260255.1). NCBI lineage: Eukaryota > Metazoa > Chordata > Mammalia > Rodentia > Octodontidae > Octodon > Octodon degus. The sequence goes on from NW_004524718.1 coordinate 5,368,087, forward strand.
TCAAGAGCAGTGGTCAGCAAAGGCCTGGGGACCAAATCAGAGACTTTGTTTGGATTTCTCAAATGGTTTTATTGCAACACATTCCCCATCCTTCATATGTAATCTATGGCTTTTTCATAGCACAATAGTTTCACTGTGATAAAAATCTGTGTTGTAAAAAAAAAAATTCTGTGTTGTTCACAAGTCCCAAATATTTCCTTTCTGACCTTTTACTAAAAAGAAAGAAAGAAAAAAGAAGGAAAGAAAGAAAAAAGAAAGAAAGAAAGAAAGAAAGAAAGAAAGAAAGAAAGAAAGAAAGAAAAAAAAAAGAAAAGAAAGATCTGTCATCTGCTTAAGGGGACCAATGAATATATTTATGGTCAGAGGATGAAGGCTCTCATGGAATGCATCAGCAGGACTTTGCCCGTGATACTAGTTCCAAGAATAGTGAAACATGATGGATGGCAGAATGGAGGTTAAAGGAAAACTCAAAAGGCTAGAATCATGGCCAAATATAGCAAATATAAGTTAAATTGAAAGAAATTTAACTTAGCTTTTGAAAAAGTGAACATAAATACAAGTCTGAGATATCTATATATCTATCTACAAACAAGTAGGAAAGTTAGAGAACTGCAACTTAAAAGTGAAACAACTTGGATGCTAAATAAAACCATTATAATCTTACACAGTATTAATTAAAGTTGAGCTTAAGAATAATTTAATTTAATTTCAGTATGATTTCAGTTAAACAAATGCACATATATTTAAATGCTTCAGAAAACTACAAACACATCTATCAAATTGTTTCAGGTGATTCTATCAGAATATGGGAATGAGTAATTTTCTATTTTCTGTTTTTACCTCAATTCTATTTTTTTTATAATATGCATTACTAAGTATGCATTCTTTTGATTATTATTGACATAGGACCTCAATATTTAGTTCAGGCTAGACTTGAACTCACTAGATAGCCCAGGCTGGTCTCAAACTCATGGCAATCTTTCTGTATCAGTCTCCAGAGTTGGAAGTTTTGAAGCGAAGTGCGCAGATCAACAGTGTTCATAGGGCCGGGGAGATGGCTCAGTGGAATAAGTGCTTCCCTGGCAAGCGCAAGGGCCTGAGTTCAATCCCTGGTTCCGCAAAATAAATAAATAAATAAA
>NW_004524718.1:5369325-5373694 GCF_000260255.1 Octodon degus
AAGAAGAAGAAGAAGAAGAAGAAGAAGAAGAAGAAGAAGAAGAAGAAGAAGAAGAAGAAGAAGAAGAAGAAGAAGAAGAAGAAGAGACAGATCTAGTGTGAAAGAAATTACGCATCTTACTAAATCTTTTCCTTATGTGAATGGGAGTGTTTAGAATGTTCAGAAAGATAATAGCTACTAAGATTTCATCATTGAAAAATCCAAAAAGTGGAAATTTAACAAAGATTGAGTGAGACTGAATGCGGGAAAATCAGTTAGGACTTTGCTGTTCAATACAGGCAAGAAGTGATAAGAGGTGAATCTTTATCATAGTGAGAAGAATTTAGAAGTTGAGTAGATGGAAACTCTATTGAAGACAGCCCAAATTGGAGAGGATCAGACAGAAACTGCAAATCAATACAGAGGAGAAGAAATTCGGAATACACCCAAGAATAAAAAGTATTCTGTTACAATTTTGAATCTCAATAGATGCAGGATCATACCATCATTTGGGTTTCATGCCTACTAGATAAGAAGATGAAAATGAATACAAGCAGGAACCACATATCGTCCTGCTCAATTCCACTTCCATCTGGCAGTATGAGTTTCACTTATCCTCACGTTGACCTAGCCAAAAGAAGAACTAGTACTCAAAGTATAGAGTAAAAGGGAAATACTAGAAAAGTAAAAAACATAGGAAATATTGTTTCTGCTTTAAAATAACATTTCACAGCACTCCACTCAGACATAAAAATGAACCACACTCCACTGCAGAAGAATTTTTTGGAAGTCATCTTTTCTTCATTTTAGATGCACAGAGTCTGAGGGTTTCATATAAATTCCATAGCTAAGCCCCTTAATGCATCTACAATGAAATATCTAATTTGATGTGGGATGAACATAAGCAGTAAATAATCTTACTTCAGTTCAGATAGGTCCTGACAAAATGTGTGGCAAACTCAGGAGTTCCCACGAGTTACGAAAACCCTTGTCATAGCTGCTTGAATTTAAAGATAAAGGACTAAGGAATGATAGCCATGCAGTGTTTAGAGCATAAAGTGTAGAAGAAAATATGACTCCATAAATAATAATTACAAGATCAAATGTTTCCTAATACAGGAAAATGCTCTTCTTTATAACCCTAGTAAAGCTATTAGCACAGTGGTGTGTTGTGAACATTAAGTGACCTCGTCACTGTGAAAACATGGTAAAGCACATATCTAGATGAAACAGCCTGTGATACACCTAGGCTACATGGTGGAACCCACTGGCCCTAACTACCAATATGTGCAGCATGTTGCTGTGCTGAACACTGTTACAGTTTCCTAAACTATAACACAAAAAGTAAGTATTTTTATCTAAACATAGAAAAGATAAAGTAAAAATACAAGGCAGTGGGAATTTTTCAGCTCTAACGTAGTCTTTTTTTTTTTTTTTTTCGGAACCAGGGATTGAACTCAGGCCCTTGTGCTTGCCAGGCAAGCACTTATTCTACTGAGCTATCTCCCCGGCCACTCTAATATAGTCTTTCAGGACCATCATACATAGGAAAATATCAATATATTCTCCTAATATTTTCATCAAAATCATTGTACAATTCATGACTGTATTTGAAAATGCGTGTGACATATTTCATATTTCAAATTTTGAAAGTATTTACATGCATAGAAAATATCAAAATAGGAGCCAGGGAGATAGCTCAGTAGAATAAGCGCTTGCCTGGAAAGCACAAGGGCCTGAGTCCAATCCCCGGTTCTGCTAAAAAAAAAAAAAAAAAAAAAAAAAAAAAAGAAAGAAAGAAAGAAAAAGAAAGAAAGAAAGAAAGAAAGAAAGAAAGAAAGAAAGAAAGAAAGAAAGAAAGAAAGAAAAATATTTGGGTTGGGGAGATGGCTCAGTAGAATAAGTGCTTCCCTGGCAAGCACAAGGGGCCTGAGTTCAATCCCCGGTTCTGTTAAAAAAAAAAAAAAAAGAAAAAAAGAAAAGAAAATATCAAAATAAAATCATATGAATGTTAATAGTAGTTCCAGGGTTATGGCTTTATTTTTCAAGCATGTGTTCCTTTCTTCTCAGAACATACAATACTTGGTTTGGATAAAACGAAGAAGTCTGGAGGTTGGCTGAAGATGTAAAACGTGCTTTGCATGACCAAAGTCCTTAAAAAAAAATACAGAACTATACAAACTGTGACCTAAAATGGTGTCGTTAAAATAAATTTAAGTTAATATTTTAACTCACATAAAAATAAAAGCATATATTGGCAAAAATATACATATATAGTTAAATTTTTTGACAAAAAGTTTAATTAACAGCAATAATTTTTTAATTTAAAATCACTATCTTTAAATATATTTAAATGATTTGTCACTCCTTCCTATATGCTTTTATTTACCATAAAGATGTGTTTTATATTATAATTTCCTATTTAGAATGTTGATAAATTGGTGATTGTGGGCTATGCAGAGATGAAGGAAAAGGGAGTAAGAAATGAGGAATTATCTTCAAGATTCTTTTGATCCTATTTTTTTACTATTTGCATCCTGGAATGTGGACAATTAATAACATGAGAAAGTAGTGATTTATGGTTTTGATAAACAAAATGTGTAATTCCTCAGAATGTTTTCCTAATTATAAACTGGAGTGTATTTTTGGATCTTCCTATTCTCTTATCACTCAGTCACAACTTTTGACCAATAGCTTCTAAATTTTTTTATTCAACATATTCCTCTACACACTTAGAATTCTTTAACATCACCAAGAGTGGCTCAGTCTTTTCCTCACTAATGATATTTTGGAATGAAAATACTCTCATTTGTCTCACAACAAAGATTTTCCAAGGACTCAATATTGTACTATTTCCCCCATCTCATTACAAATAACAACTTAAGACCTCATCTTGTTTGCACATAGTTATCACTTGAGTTTTGAGTTGGTTAGGAATGAGTACCAAGGCACATAACACAAACCTGTGACTCACCAATATGAACTAAATCTTTCACATTCTTTTAGTAAGAAAACATTTAGAAGCCACCCCTTAGCTGTCCCAGAAACTTTCTCCTTAAAAAGTCTGTACTAAGCCCTTAGGTTAGGGCAACTTGACTTTATCTTAGTTATCATAGAAGTTACATTTTTAACTATAAAATGAAATCATGCATTTATTTTGTTTTGACTTTAGATTGATTCTCATGTGATTCACACAACTTGCCTCTAGTGGTATTTTTTGAAGCTAGAAAGAAAGTCTGTGAAGAAGATACAATCATCTTTGCACATACATAAAGTCCTTAATGATAAGAGAAGACAAATTTAGTGGAAGAAAATAGCAAATTATACTTGCAGTTACCTTGTATAACAGAGAACCTAATGATTTAATGTAAAGTTGCAGATCCAAGAACTATAAATGGTAATAAAGAGCCAAGGACATTGAGGCTTTCCTAAGTTGATCACTGATGAGCTAGATCTGTCTTGTACCAGAGCAGGAAAATCATTCTCCTCACTGGTTCCTAATTCTACATCCAATGTTATGCTGGTAGTTTAAAATTGACAAAGTTTGGCAAAATGTCATCAAGCCTCAAATATTATAAAAGACAGGGTAGCTATTTCATTAACCTGATGTGATTAACCACTTCTAGCATACTATTAATTAATATGCATAGTTTTTAGAATACTTAGCAGTATAATTGTTTACTCTCTCAAAGCCAGTATTGTATAATGAAAAATTAATAGAATATGTTTTAATTCCATGATTAGAATATGTAACAGTTGTGTCTTTCCAAGAAATAAAATTAATATTAGGTAGCAATGAGTGCTACAGCAAGAAGATAAGAAATAATTTGTGTGTGTGTGTGTGTGTGTGTGTGTGTGTGTGTGTGTGTGTAGAGAAAGAGAGCAAAATAGAAAAGAGATAAATGGGAAATTCAAAACTTCCACATTACACAGTCTGGTCTGTTTAGAATATTTCGATATCTATTCTAATAGTTTCCATTTATACTACTAGCTTATCTTAGTTTGTTGAAAAGAAAATTTGTGTCTTTAGCTATTTGTACCTTTTTGTAAGTCTTTTTCATTTACATTTTCTGAGTAACTACTTTGATATTTTGGAATGAAAATACTCTCATCTGTCTCACAACAAAGATTTTCCAAAGACTCAATATTCATACTATTCCCCCCATCTCATTACAAATAACAACTTAAGACCGTATCTTGTTTGCACCTAGCTATCATTGAGTTTTGAGTTGGTTAGAAATGAGTACCAAGGCACATAACATGAACCTCTGACTCACCGATATGAAATGAATCTTTCACATTCTCTTAGTAAGAAAACATTTAGAAGCTACCCCTAGCTGTCTCAGAAACTTTCTCCCTAAAAAGTAATACACAGTATACTAGTGATACA
>NW_004524718.1:5386475-5387719 GCF_000260255.1 Octodon degus
AAATAAATAAATAAATATTTTAAAAAAAACAGTGTTCATAAGATGTGAACGTAATTGACACTCTAGTCCATGTACTTTGAAATGCTTAAGCTGGTAAAGTTTGTATTATTTGTATTTTACCTTAAAGAGGTAAAAATAATTTTATAAAATCATCAGAAATGACACAGAGATAGCGTTCTAGGGACCCCAGATCCAGGCCTAGCCCAGGCCAGGTGAGTGTGTGGGAGAGCTTCTGGCTACCCTGTGCCAGTGGGACCTACCAGTCCCAAACCAGACACAACATGGATGAGACCCTCTTCTACACACTTGGGACCCCCGCAACACTCTGTAGCATGCACTCATCCTGCCTGCCCAGTGAGAATTACTGCCGTGCTGTGGAGAGCCCCAGATCCAGTCCTAGCACAGGCCTGGTGAATGTGTGGGAGAGCTGCCTCTCCCCCTACTCCAACTTGAACCCTTCAGACTCAGCTCAGGACTGGCATACAGGCCTGAGGTGAAACCCTGCAGCTGGAATTCCTGAAGAGATAGTAGGGGACAGAAACTCCCAGCTAGTACAGGAGCAGAACATCTGGCCAGAGGGGCACAAGACATTCACTCCCAAGGGCAGCAGCAGAAAGGAGCTAAGAACAGCAGCCAGACCCAAGAAAGGCACAGCTGGATAAATCCAAACTTTGTATATCTGCACCTGAACTTAAGTAGATGCTGAGATTATAACTGCACCAAATCTCTGCAATAAAGGTCACAAGACAATGCTACACAAAAAGCAAACAAGAAGGAGCAAAATGAAATCTCAGAACACAAGCCCACCCATAACAAGTGGAAAGGACACTAACAGAACAAAGTGGGAATCACACAGCTGAAATCAATGAATCAACAGCTTCTGAAATAAAGAAACATCTGCAGAAAGGTATGGAGGAACTCAGATTGGAAATGAAAAAGAAATCCCTGAATTAATAACATCTGCAGTAAAGAGTCAAATTAAGAAACATATGGAGGAAGCCCAATGCTCACCCAGAACAAGTGCAGAGGACACTAGCTCAAATCAAATGTATGAATTAATAGAGTCAATATTAAATAAGCAACAGCAGAAAGTCATAGAGTAACTCAGAGCTGAATTATTTTCTACTAGCTCAGTTAAAATTTATGAATTTGACGATTTTCTGCCGAGTTCCGGGAGCCCCCAGACCCAGTCCTAGCCCAGGTCCGGTGAGTGTGCGGAGAGTTTCCTGCTACCCTGCGCCGGC
>NW_004524718.1:5388112-5388755 GCF_000260255.1 Octodon degus
ATAGCTAAATTAGGTGGAAACATTGTAGGCAGTCAGACAGGGCCAGGCCCTCCAAGAAGTCAGTGAATAAGAAATGATTACAACCGTGGCTGAAGGCACATTTCTTGAAGGGTAATGGCTCAAAATAAAGATGGAATGACTACACCTACCTCCAAAAGGATCAACATTCTAAACAGGCCTTAGTCACCTGCATGTGGAACTAAGAATTCCTGACCCACCTCTTTCAGGAAAAGTCTTTGTTCTTACCATGTAAACTTGCTACATGACTTGTTTTCTTATTGAATTAATATTACCTAAGTGACTATTGTAATCTTATTGTTGAATATATTTTTGTCTCACCTATACCCACCTCATGATTTTGTACCCACCTCATTATTTTGCTGATTAAAATTTCATTTGAGAAGTAGGCTTATGGGCAGCCTACATTCTGGGTACATTCTTTGACTCGGCCCGCAAGTCGAGATGTGGGTAATGACCTGGAGGAGGAACGGGGATGAAAAAGACAGGGCAAGAGACATGAGAGACGGAGACAAGACAGGCTTTCTGACCAAGTCTCGTTTATTGAGGAAGTGAACAGGGGCTAAATAGCTGTATAGTGGAAGTAGTTGGGTGGGACTAGTTGTGGATTGGTAGTGAAGATCCA
>NW_004524718.1:5388855-5394302 GCF_000260255.1 Octodon degus
AGACCCAATACTATTTTGGACTACTGGACTCTTTTAGAATATTTTGCTGAGTTAACACACCTAAAATATTCAAATAACGGAACTAAATAAAAAAGGGGATACAGTTGAATGTCCATTTTGTATCTGTGCATTCAAAATGGTTAGGATAGATATATAGTTACATTCTCTTAATGAATAGAGTGATTTGTTCTAATGGTGTTTGTAAATAGTATATCATGTCCACATCTTGTACAGCGATTAAGCACTAGGAAGAATGTATGCAATGTGTTAATTATTGAAACTGTCCTACCGATTTGGTTTGAAACTCTCTCATTGCTATTTGTTTCTCAATAAAATTATGGAAAAAATAAAGAAATGGTGCAGAATTACAAAAAAGCAAATATGATATTAATTCCACTGTGTATAATATATTTTTGCATATTTTATATTTTATATTGCATATTGTTACATATTATATGTTATATAATATATAGTATATTATACTGTCTTTTTTCTTCAAAGTAGCTGTTAAGCACATTTTAAAGCAATAATATTTGAAACATTATAGTATAGTCATACACCATCTTTCTACCCACTTCTGTGTCATTTAAACAATTTAAAGAATCTTCTCTGTCAGCGATATATCTTAATAGCATAGCACCTGCCTAGCAAGGAAACATCATGAATTCAATTCCCAGTACAAAAAAATAGTAATAATATAATAAAAAATAAAAATAAGCTTCTCTGAGCCTTGTTTTTTAATTCATGAAATGAAGGTCATAATGAATTATTTTATTCATTGTTCTATAGACAGACAAAATCCATAAGCTATATGGAGAGATACATAACAAGGACTTATTAAGGGAAATATTTAGTTGATGTGGAGACTGATAATTTCTATGACTGCCCACCTACATACTGGAAAACCAGGAGCTCTGGTAGTCTGGATTCATCCAAATGCAAGATTTCACATCTAAGGGAGCAATTAGAGGACATTTAAGAGCTAAGGTGGTGGGTAAAGGCTATCGTGAGTCTCAAGTCCAAAAGGTGGAAAAGTTTAGTTCTGACATCCAAGGATAGGAAAAGGCCATTATCCTGGCTCAGGAAAAGTGCAAATTTTCCTGTTTGTTCTGGCTTGTCCCCCAGCTGAGTAGATAGTAGAGCCCTATGAAATAGTAAATGAAGCTTCCCACTAAGTCCACTGACTCACACACCAGTCTCCTTAGAAGACACCCTCTCAGACAAACCTGATAAAACCCAGTCATTCTAATCTGAAGAAAAGTCACTGGGTTTTTCTTTTAGCAGAACAACAGGCTTACAGTCTATTGAAGCCTTAAAATGAATTGTACCTTCATTGGTCAAGGTGATACCCCAAATCAACCATCATAAAAGTATGTATCATCTATACCTATGTAGAGAATTTTAGCAGCCAATTTCCTATTTATACATATACTAATATTCTTTCCTTTGTGCAAACTTGTTTTACATCATGACTTGCTTCAGTAAAATCAAGCAATATGGAAGTTGAATTTATACTGGTTTCTAGTCCAGATGCAGAGAGTTGGAGAATATCACTGCTATACTGACCTCAAAAGAAACAAAAGCTACCTCCTGGTTATACTTTTCTGGTGGATGGTTAAGCCCAAGTTAAAGAAAGACTTATATAACTAAAAATGTAACTTTTGTATCTGACAAGGTCAGTCATATCCCCTCAGGATTTACCCTGAAACCATTTACAGCACATTGTTGATCTTTTGTCAGTGTCAACCATCTGGATGAGTAGCAGCCATTGTTTGACCACTTTGCTTTCTGTGAAAGTCTGAGAAATTTTTTTCTAAGTGACTCTACTTAGGCATACTATACATTGTTGATCACTTTCCTCTGTGGCCTGTTATTCTCCTTGATCAGAAAATTTGGGATATCACTGAGTTACAGGATGTCACAGCACAGGTTCTCTTGTGTCGTTAGTCCTCACTGACCTTGAAGTACTAGAGCCAAAATATTGGCTATCCTTGTAGCCCCTCTTTATCTCTAATTTTTTGGCCTACAAACTTTAGTTGTTAAACATCCAGAAGAGAAGCTTAATGATATTATTACCATGTAACACAGGCAGTTGAGCTTAACAGCCATGTCTGAATATCAAATGCTTTAGACATAACATGCAACTGCTATTTTCCAACAACCATGGATAACCACAAGATATAAAATGTAATGCCATATTAATATACTGAACTATAAAAAGCTCAAGTCAACAACTTCTGATGATTGCCGGTTCTGCTGATAACCCAGTACTATTATGGACTATGAGACTATAATAGGTTATTTTGCTGAATTTAAGTACCTACAATATTTAAACTGTCATCAGGTATAATAATTTCTCCAAATACAGACTCTCTAATTGCAATGGAACACCCATCTCTGACAAGCAAGACAAGGAAGGGGGATATAAATAAAGGACCATTTTTCAGTGAAAAAAAATATATATGTATATACAAGATAAGGATATATGGCTACCTTTTCTTAATTCAGTGAGAAGAAAGGTTTGCACTAATATTGTTTTGACAAGATATCATGTCTGCATCTTGTCCTCTGAATAACTACTATGAAGACAACAATATAATTATTATAACTGTCCTACTAACCTGTTTTGAAACTGTTTCATTGTTATTTTTTCTCATTAATATGAATAAAAATATTCAAAAAGAAGCAAAAGCTAGACAAAGTGAAATTTCATGAATTTACTAAAACTTCCAGAGAGCTGAAGTCAAATCAAATAACTATTCTAAAATCTAAGGAAAGCAATTCTAGGAGGTAGAGATAGCTTGCAAGCCTTTGCTTATCCAGAGATTCAGATAACACTACATAAATAAGTTCTCACCTCTTCACAGGACTCCATCAGAGAAAATGATGGCTATCAAGAGCCCTAAAATGTGCCCTTTTTGTTGTCAGCCTTAACAGAGAGCAGCAGCCATCACAAGGTGGTGCTGGGAATAGGCTGTCAGAAGGTTGTCTCAGGCGCACAGTGAATGGAAGTGTTCACTGTGAGAGGTGTAGGTGCAGGGTCTGCTGCAGAGAGTGAAACAAGACCCAGTCCTTTGGTATAAATAAAAATATTTTAAAATCAGAAAATAAAAGTGAAATGTCTTCATGGAGTCAAAATAGGCATTTGACAAAGATATAAAATTTAAGAATAATGTGAATGTGGGTTGGTACATGAAATCTTTAAATTTTCAATACATGAGATACCACTTAAATTCAAAATGAGTCACTTTCAAAAATTAAAGAAATTTGCACAGTAGGCAGTAAGCTTACAGTAAGCTATAATTGTGATGCATCCTTGAATTTGGGCATTTGAAAAAAAAAATAAAGTACTCTGCTCCTGGACAGGAAGAATGAACATTGTAAAGATGGCCATGCCCTTAAAATTGTTGCACAGATTAATGCAATCCCTATCAAAATACCAACAGCATACCTCACAGACCTAGAGAAATCATTCCTAAAATATATTTGGAGCCAGAAAAGACCTAGAATAGCAAAAACAATCCTGGGCAACAAAAACAAGGCAGGAGACATTATAATTTCTGACTTGAAATTATAGTACAAAGCTATTGTGATGAAATCAGACCTGAGAATCAAGGGAAGAGATTAGAAGATGCAGAAGCCACTACAAACACACTCAGCCACTTTATCTTGGATAAAGGGGCCAAACATGCTTACTGCAAGAAACATAGCCTATTTAACAAATGATGCTAGAAAAACTAGCTCTCTACATTCCAAAAACTAAAACTTGACTGAGGTCTTTAACCATGCACTAAACTAAAGTGAACATTGATTAAAGACCTAAACATTAAAAGAGAGATACTAAATCTCCTAGATGAGAAATTAGGATGAGAATTAACTCTTGAAGACATAGGGGTAGGAAACAGTTCATGAACAAAAATCAAATCACACGGGAAACAATTGAAAGAATTAACAACTAGGACCGCCTCTTCTTGAGAAGTTTTTGCGTGACAAAAGAAATTACCAACAAAGTGAAAAGACAACCCACAAATTTGGGGAAAAATTGACAAATAAGAACTCAAATAAAGATCTTCTTGCTAGAATTTTTTAAAGAAATAAAAAACACTAGAGACCCAAAATTTAAAGATCCAATCCAGAAATGGGCATCTGAGATGAACACACACATCTCAGAGGATGAAATTAGAGAAGTGAATTATGAAAAAATGCTCCATATCACTAACCATTGATGAAATGCAAATTAAAACAACACTGAGATAACATCTTACCCCAGAAAAAATGGCTATCATAAACAAATCAACTAACAACAAATGATGGAGAGGCTGTGTAGAAAAGGGAATCATTCTCCACTGCTGGTGGGAATGTAGACTGGTGCAACCAACATGTAAATCAGTGTGGAAACTCCTTAAAAATCTATGACTAAAAATCCCATTCAATCCAGCTATTCCCCTACTAGGAATTTTCCCAAAAGAACTGAATACATCTTGTTATAGTGATCTATGCACACCTATGTTTATAACAGCATAATTTGTGATAGCCAAATCATGGAAACAAGTAAAATGCCCGTCATCTGAGGAACAGATAAAGAAGATGTGGTGTTTTTATACAATAGAGTATTTCTCAGCTATAAAGAGTGATAAACTTGAAGTCTTCATATGTAAATAGATGCCACTCAAAGATATACTTCTAAGTGAAACAAACTAGACCCACATGTGTAAATATCATATAGTCTCCCTAGTATAAGAACACAAAAGAAGAAATAAAAATTGAAAGCTATAACACAACTCAATGGAAAATGAGAAGTTAAGGAGTAAACAATGAAGAGAGCAAGGTGAAAAGCTAGGAAACATAGCAGGGGCAAAACCACACATTTATATACAAACGATGTTTAAGGCAATGATCTTGAGAATATCCAATATTTGAAACTAGCAGTTTATTGGCAGGTATCTCACCCTAAGAATAAATGATACCTGTGAACTAAGCAACTTCACTGAGGATAACAATGAGTAATACCAGGATCATGCTTGGAATGCCTTCCATTTGGGTCTTTAAAAGTGTACTGTTGAGAACCAGTCCTAGCCCAGGTCCGGTGAGTGTGCGGAGAGTTTCCTGCTACCCTGCGCCGGCAGGACCAGTCCCAGCCCAGGTGCAGCGTGGGCCAGACCCTCTCCCACCCCCTTGGGCCACCACACACCACTCGGCCATACCTCCCCACCCCTCCTGCAGAGTAGGAAATTCTGCCGACTTCCGGGAACTCCCAGACCCAGTACTAGTCGAGGTCCGGTGAGTATGTGGAGAGCTTCCTGCTACCCTGCGCTGGCGGGACGAGTCCCAGCCCAGGAGGCAGCGTGGGCCGGACCCTCTCCCACCCCCTCCGGCGGCCCCCCCCCCCTCCGCCGTCCCTCCCCCATCCCTGCCGCTCAGTAGGAATTTCTGCCGACTTCCGGGAA
>NW_004524718.1:5394402-5395176 GCF_000260255.1 Octodon degus
TAGGGCCTCATATTGTTGGCAAATAATCATAAGTTTGACATTACCTATTTGATCACAAACAAAACTTATAATCCTATTAATCACACAGGGTCCTATAGTTACTAAGAGAAGCAAGAGTATCAGTATATAAAGGGGGACTGGGGGAAAGACAGAACCAAAGAAACAAATAATAATATCAACAGGATACAGTAATCATTTATCAGATCTGGAATACAATAACCTTTTGAAGTTTGTAATTATAAAAACACTAGTCAGAACATTTTGTAGGTCTATTAACAGAGATCCCTTAAATGTGAGGTTTAATCTCTTTATCTTCCATGGCCACTGGGTATTGTCTCAAACTGGCCTACTCTTGTGTTTTACCGACTTTACCATTACTGGGGGCACATGAATTGTCAGACCTAGGGAAAGTGCTGAGTACTCTCCAGTTTGCAAGTGGAGTCACTGGCTGGGTATCTACTGATGAATCTGCATACGCATCTATTGAAAGTTTCACAGGCTTTCTCCTTATATTGGCAGTTAACATGGGTTCCCTCAGGATGAGGGGGAAGACACATGACCACCTCAATCTGAAACTTCCTCTGACTCCATCATAAACACATTTTTTTTTCTTCTCTAGCAGCTGTGGACATTTACCTTCCTTCCTGTAGGCTACTAGTATCAACATTCTCATTTTCCATCTATAATTCCATTCTGTATCCTTTTTACTATGAAACACCTCAACTCAGACAAATTTATTCCTGTAAAACCTTCTAACTTCTGCAGCTTGTGTCA
>NW_004524718.1:5427989-5434837 GCF_000260255.1 Octodon degus
GTATTATTTGTTGAAACTGTACTTTCGATTTGATTTGAAACTGTCTCATTGCTATATGTTTATCAATAAAACTTTGAAAAGAAAAAAAAAGTGTAGTGTTACTAATGTCATATCAATTAGTGCCTTACATTCTCTCTTTCTCTCAAGTAAATGTTTGTTTAGAAAAAGGAAAAAAGGTAATAAAGGAAAATAAGAGACAAGATAAAAACATTATAGGATTGTCTTGCTTTAATGTTGTATATTGTTAGATTTCTAAATTTCTGTGTAAAAGTTTGTAATTTTTTCTTTTTGCAGAACCAGGGATTAAACTCAGGCCCTTGCACTTGCCAGGGAAGTGCTTATTCCACTGAGCCATCTCTCTGGCCCCTATAATTGTTTATTTCTGTTTTTTACTATGTTTTTCTCATTCCTTTGGGATTTAAAGTTTAGCATGTCAATGATTGATGGAAAATACCTATTCCATGTTATGTCTAAAGCATTTGATATTCAGACAGATACTGATGTTAAATTCAAGGGCCTATGTTTTAGGGTAATGATATCATTAAGCTTCTCTTCTGGAGGGTTAACAATTTAAGTTTGCAGACCAAAAATTAGAGCAAAAGAAGAATTGCAAAGACAGCCAACATTTTGGTCCTAGCCCTTCAAAGTCAGTGAGGACTCAGGACATATGTGAACCTATACTGTAACATCCTGTAACTCAGTAGTGTCCCAAATTTTCTGGTCAAGGAAATTATGGGGCCACAGAGGAAAATAATCAATGATTTAGAATGTGCCTAAGGAGAGTTCCATGGTGAGAAAACATTCTCTTTGGCTCTCATAGAGAGCAAATTGGTCAAACAATGGCTGTGGCTCATCCACACACCTGACAGTGAAAAAGATCTACAAACTGCTGCACAGGGTTTCAGGGTAAATCCTAACTAATATTGTTTAGACAAGATATCATGTCTGCATCTTGTGCCATGAATAACTACAAGTTAACAATGTGCAATGTATTAGCTATTGTAACTGTACTATTAACCTGTTTTGAAACTGTCTCATTGCTATTTCTTTCTCAACAAAATAAAAAAATAAAAAATGATTGTATTACTTGTTATTAGATATTTTCATACCCATTAAAAATTAGTCTTATATGGTTTGGTGCTCCCATATTTGTTGCATAGATATTTATGATTGTTATCTCTAGCTCTTGAGGTTTACCCCTAACAAGTATATAGTGACCTTCTTTATATCATTTGGTCATTCTTGGCTTGAAAGTCACATTGTCTGTGAACAGAATAGTTACCCTTGCTTTTCTCTGAGTTCCTGGTACATGGTGTACTGTTTTCCATCCTTTGACTTTAGGCCTATGAATTCTCTTTTGAGTTACATGTGTTTCTTGTATACACCATATTGTCATTTTTTTTTCTTGATCCACTCTGCCAATCTATTTCTTTTAATTGGTGAGTTGAGTCCATTTACAGTGGTGGTTATAATTGATAGGTATTGACTGATCTTCATCATATTATTTTCCTGCTATTGAATTCCTGCTTTTCCAGTGTTAATTGCTTGCCATATTTGGTGCATTCTTTGTGTTGTTTTTGGAATTGTGGCAATTTTGATCTATTTCTAGAATATCTTTCAGTACTTTGACTTGATGGTCATGAGTTTCTTTAGTTGTTGTTTGTAATGGAAGTGTTTTGCTTCTCTATTAATTTTGAAAGAGAGTTTGTCAGGTCTATCAATCTGGGTTGGAAGTTGTTTTCTTTTAGAGCTTGAAATACTTCACTCCAAACTCTTTTTGACTTGATGGTTGGTGTTCAGAAATCTGCTGTAATTCTGATGGGCTTTCCTTTAAATATCATATTTCCTTAATATAACAGATTTTAGCATGTTGTTCTTGTGCTGGATTTCTGGGATCTTGATTATTGTATATCTGAGTATAGTTTTATTTTGGTTGATGCTGTTTTGAACTATATATGCCTCATTTAATGTGTATCATTTTTCCCAATGCTTGGTAAGTTTTCTGCTATGACTTCTAAAAATAGTCTTTTATGTCATTTGAGTTGACTCCATCTTTTCATTGACACCTACTAATCTTATGTTTTTGTCTTTGAATCATCTTTTAGCAGTTTAATTATTATTTACTGGGTTTTTTATTTTTGCTTTTAAGATATCTTTATTTTCCTGGTTGGTAGTTGCAAGGGTGCCTTCAATGTCTGACAGTTTATCTTCAGTTTCATTCAAATGGTTTTACTAGCTTTTCATGGAATTTTTAAATCCTGGATGTTTATTTGAAGCTGTTTCATGAATTTTATTTCTTTCCTATACTGTTTATTAAAGGTTTCCATCATTTTTCTATGCTCTTTTTTTTAATCAAAGTCTTCTTTAGACACACTCAGCAATTTTTCATTATACTTATCATTTCTTTTTTACCTGAGAGATTATTTCTGAGCTGGTTTCTCTATACCCATGTGGAGTCATTTCTCTAGATCAGTTGCAATTATTTCAGAGATTTTAGGTGTGTGACTTCCAATTTCTTTTATGCTCATGATTCATGGGTTTGTTCTGGGTGGGCTGGGGACCTGACATTGCATTTTGCTCCTTCATGTTGTCATTTTCTATTTCAGGAAGAACTCTTTATTTTGATTTCTGTGACAATTTTTGTGAAATCTTGACAGTAGGTAACTATATCACTAACAGAGCCACTCTAGGAAAAGTCTGTTCTTCAGGGATATTTTCTTGTGTGACAGAGGTTCTTGGTTTGTGTCTGTCCTAACACACTATCTTCTCAATTAACAAACAGTAGTATGTTGGTTTCCATTTGGCACTGTCCTCTATCTTTTAGTATAGGGCTTTGGTGGTGTTATCACCCAAGCACTGCCCAAAATTTTTATGCAAGGAAGAACAAATGGTTAGACAGACATGATAGCATAGCTACAGTAGAACAATTTTCAATAATAATAGCATGAAGCAAAATTTATTAATTGACAAACTTTGGTAACTAATGGCTTTTGTACTTTAATAGATTTTTACTGTGGTTTTTTAATTAATTTTATTGAAAAATAATTGCAATGTGACAGCTTCAAAACAGGTTGGTAAGAGAGTTACAACAATTAATATATTACATATTGTTGTCTTTGTAGTAGTCATTGATAGCACAAGATGGTGACATGATATCCTGTCCAAACATGATTAGTACAGATCTTTCTTCTCATTGAATTAAGAGAAAGAAGCTACACATCTATTCTAACTATGTTGTATATGCACAATACAAAATTGTCCTTCATTTATATCACCTTTCTTGTTGTTTTGTCAGAGATAGATATTCATTCCCAGCCAAATATTGTAGGTGCATGAATTCAACAAAATATTCCAACATAGTCCAATACTCCACAAAAGTAGTGGATTATCCACTGAACTGGCAATGTCTGAATCTGATGACATGAACCTTCCACAGCTCAGCATATTAACATGGCTTCACTTTTCATACCTCATTTCTACACTTTTCTGCTGGATGATTAAGACCAATATAAAGCAAGGTCTGTATGACAAAAATGTAACCTTTGTATCTGACAGGGTCAGGCAAGTTCCCTTAGGACTTATCCCAAAACTTTGTAAGGCACTTTGTAGATGCTTTGTCAGCATTGGCCATGTGGATGAGTCACAGCCATTGCTTGACCAATTTGCTCTCTGAGAAAGCCTGAGAGAATGTGTTCTCTCCATGTGACCCTATTTAGGCACACACTACATCATTGAACACATTCTTCTGTGGACCCATAATCTCCTTGATCAGAAAATGTGGGGCACAACTGAGTTAGATGATGTTACAGTACAGGTTCTCCTATGTCCTGAGTCTTAACTGACCTTGAAAGGCTACGGCCAAAATGTTGGTTGTCTTTTTAGCCCCTCTTTTTCTCTAATTTTGGTCTGCACACTTAGGTTGTTAACCTTCCAGAAGAGAAGATTTTACTGCCCTACAATATATGCAGATGGGTTTAACCTCACTATCTGTCTGAATATCAAACATCTTAGGCATAAGATCAAAGAACTTATTTTTTTTTTTTTACTTGAGATAGAGTCTGGCCATAATTGGTATGTCATGACAAGCAGTACGTATTTAGAAGATCAGAATGACAGGTATTCCAAGAATGATCCCACTATTACACATTGCTATCTTCAGTGCAGTCACTCAGTTCACATGTATCAGCATATCTAGTTAGTCAGGATGAGAATCCCACCCAGCAACAGCTAGATTCAACAACCTGCTGATAGTTCTCGGGATCATTGCCTTACCCATCTTGTACATATACATGTATGGCTTTGTCCCTGTCATGTTTCCTAGCTTTTCTTCTTGCCCTATTTTCGTTGTCTAATCCTCAAGTTCTTGCTTTCCTTTTAATTATGTTGTACCTTTATTTTTGTATTTCTTCTTTTGAGTTCTTATATTAGGGAGACTATATGATATTTCCACATGTGGGTTTGATATATTTCACTTATGAGTATATCTTCAAGTGGCATCCACCTAAATATGAAGGCTTCAAGTTTATCATTCTTTATAAGCTGAGTGATACTCTATTGTATAAAAATATCATATCTTTTTCATCCATTCTTCAGGTGACAGGCATCTTGGTTATTTCCAAGATTTGGCTTTCACAAATTGTGCTGCTATAAACATAGGTACACATATATCACTATGATACTACGTTTTCAGTTTTCTGGGAAAATTCCCAGTAGGGTGATAGCTGGTTTGAATGGGATTTCCAGTCCTAGTATTTTAAGGCATCTCCACATTTATTTCCATAATGGTTGCACCCATCTACATTCCCACCAACAGTGGAGAAGGGTTTTTTTTCCCCCATAGCCCAACATTTGTTGTTAGTTGATTTGTTTATGATAGCCATTCTTTCTGGGGTGAGATAGTATCTCAATGTTGTTTTAATTTGCATTTCACGGATGGCTAGTGATGTGGAGCATTTTTTCTTATATTTATTTGCTTCTTTAATTTCATCCTCTAAGAAGTGTGTGTTCATCTTGGATGCTCAACTTTTTAGAACACAGGAGCAAATATTATACTAATGTAATAAAACATATCATAAATTTTGAGTTTGTATGCAGTTTTTCCTCTTGTTAGGGTGAATTTGCTCTGTGTTCTTCTGCCTAGTTGCCAGATTGCAGGTTATTCCATTCATATAGCCTCATGGGCCTGGCATCTGGGTTCTTTTGGCTAAGTTAGTTGCCCAGAGTTCTGCACACCTCCTAGCCATTCTCTGCTGAGAATTGGCAGCATACTGTGATTTGTCAATTCAAGCTTGTCCCATGGGTTCCTTTTTTTCCCCCTACCAGGAATGAAACTCAGGATCTCATAGTTCTTATTTTTAAGAAATATTTTTTCCTGATAACTAACCATGATCCTGTCTTCTATATCTGAGAATCTGTCCTCACATAGCATCCTGCTGCTTATGCTTTGAATGGAATTTTTATTACCCTGGATATGTTTCAATCTATTTTGTGGATTCAATTTCTTTACTACATTCAGTATTACTACAGTCAGTATTCATGGTTTCCATAATTTTCCTAAGCTCCTCTAATTTTTATTTGTATCTTCTCTAGAGTTACTAAGCATGTCTTTCATTGTGGTTAACATCTCTGCAGTTATCTGAGAACTTATTTCTGATTTAATTTTTTTCTAGGGTCAATTTATTTGCCATGTTAATTTCACTGATACCACTTCAGAGAAGCCAAGTATATGGTTTTCAGATTTAATCATCTTTATTGACCCCTAGATTTGCCTTCTGGGAGATAGACATCTGGGCTTGCATCTTGTTTAATATTCTTTTTCAGTTTCATTTAGTTTCTGGGTTGATGCTTATAAATTGCTTATGGTGAGTATCATGGGCTGATCAGGCATAGAATCTCCTAAATAAGTGCATACCGAATTACTTAAATAAAAGACATAAATAGCATTGTTTTGGGGGCTCCAGGAAGGTCAAAACTCTCTCAGATTTTAACTATTCTTTGGGAATAGAGAAAAAGAACTTCTCTGGGCAGTCGGTATTGGTTCTGTAGATTTGGGGGGGTGCATGAAGAGGTGGGTACAAAAGGTGAAAGCCTGTGCAAATTACCTTGGCCCTAAAAAATAAAGGCAGTACATTTTGTGAATTAAGAGAACTGTCAGATCTCCAAGATTAGCTGCTTTATTGCTCTGGAATCAGGAGTGTCAACATCCCACTTCCTCAGTTGCTTTAGCTGAGGTATTTATTATCTTGACTTCAAAGCATTATGCATGTTTTTATTCCAACACAGTGAGAGGTCCCTTTGTTCAGAAACTTAACCCTATGAAGACAAGTCTCCAAAAATTAGTAGCATTATTGTTTTTTTTTAGAATCCTTAGGAAAGTACAACCTCTCAAGGGGTTCCCATGGGTATAAATGGATTTTGGGGTTTTAATCTGTTGCAAGATCTTGCCTTTTCAATTTATGGGGGATGAGAAGTTGCTAAATTCTTGGTCCAGCCCCTGGTTCTCTGGCACTAACATGTCATGTTTTTTATGGCCCTCAGACAATCTCATTCTTTTTTTTTTCTAATATTTATTTTTTTCCACCTGCAAACTGTAGCAAAAGATGCTCAGCTTTATCATGCAAACAGGTGTCGTTCTACATTTTAAAATAATTTAGGCATGTATAAGTCGAGGAGTCTTTAGAAAGGAGAAAGTCAAGAATGATTAAGATGTTCCAATTTTGCCTTTGTAACTTTCCAGTAGTAATAGTTAAAATGATGTCTGTTCATTGCCATGATGTCTGGCCACAGGCCCAGAAGCAAGTAATTTGGGGGGCTTGAACCTCTGAAACTCTGAGCCAAAATAGTCTTTT
>NW_004524718.1:5441412-5446216 GCF_000260255.1 Octodon degus
TGGGGAGGTATGGCAGAGTGGTGTGGGGCGGCCCAAGGGGGTGGGAGAGGGTCAGGCCCACGCTGCGCCTGGGCTGGGACTGGTCCTGCCAGCGCAGGGTAGCAGGAAACTCCCCGCACACTCACCGGACCTGGGCTAGGACTGGGTCTGGGGGCTCCCGGAACTTGGCAGAAAATCCTACTTGGTGGGCGGGGTGGGGGAGGCACTGCGGAGTGGTGGGGGACGGCCCGAGGGGCTGGGAGAGGGTCTGGCCCACGCTACACCTGGGCTGGGACTGGTCCCGCCGGCGCAGGGTAGCAGGAAGCTCCCCGCACACTCACTGGACCTGGGCTAGGACTGGGTCTGGGGTCTCCCGGAACTTGGCAGAAAATCCTACTCGGCGGGCGTGGTGGGGGAGGCACTGCGGAGTGGTGGGGACGGCCTGAGGGGCAGGGAGAGGGTCCGGCCCAAGCTGTGCCTGGGCTGGGACTGGTCCCGCAGGTGCAGGGTAGCAGGCCAATCTCATTCTTGTTATACCAAGAAACACAACTAGTTAGAACAATAGTGACATTTTAGCTAATGGGAAACAATCAGTAATAACAATAGCATCAAATACAGCCATCCACAGCAGTCCTCCATGTCCACTGCTGTGTTCCATTTCTACATCCTTCTGTGGAGGTCTCTTTTGGTGGATATAAATCACCATGTGTTTGCATGTTTGAACTGCTTCTCCCAGGCATTTCATCTGGGCTCAGAGAGAAGGTGTTGCCTGCCACCTCCTTCTTCATTGAATTATCTCATTTTACTCTCTCTGTGGGCTTCAATTCTTATTTCAGGTCCAGAGACCTACTTTCTTCACTCTGCTCCTCCTCATGTTGCTATATTCTGGTGTTTGGACACCAAATCTTTGAGAGGCTCTTTCTCTGCTCTGCCATCTTCCTAGAAGTGAATGGATATTTTATTTTAATTTTTTCACTTGAACGTTCACAGTGTATTTTGATCATAATGTGGAGAAATATATAAGAGAACATAATGATTCATGCGTAAACTACCAGATATCAATTTCTACTTTATGTAAAAAAGACAAGAGCATGATATTAATAACCTAAGAGAAATAAGCCAGAAAACCTGAAAAATTATAATTTAATTAAAAAGTAGCCAGAGACTTGAGCATGAGGAAAAAGTCTAATTAATATCTAGAAAGCTACCAGACCATCTGTATTGAAGATATTTGATACTCTCATCTTTTGTGAGGCAGTAGAACTGCCAAACAAGGTCTGTGGCCTCCTGCCAGCACTTTTTTGAGGTCTTTGCAGCATGGTCCTGAGAAATATTGATCCAGGAAAGAAATGCTGAGAGCAATGGACAAGGACTTCCCCTTACACGGAGACTAAGGCAGAGAACACAGTCATTGGAAGAGGTCCAAAAGCTGAAAGAGAACTGCCTCCCTGAGGCACAATGTGCAGGACTTCATAAAATCTGAAAGTAGGGAAGGGGAACTTGCAAAAACCATTAAATTCCCTGTGGCTTACTTTAAATGAGAAGGAATAATGACCTATGTCTAAGAGAAGGGCAGAAAATTGAGTGTACCTGTAAAAAGCAATCTGAAGGCAATGCCATAAAAGAGAGAAACTCTCTAGTTGCACATTCCCCCAGACAGTACAATTGAGTGATTGATCTTGTCTGTGGCAGAGATATGAGAGCTGAGAAATAGATAAGCAGGCCCTGAGTAAGGCTAAAGTTGAAACTAGAAAGTGAAAACATTTCCAGACATTCAAATTCCAACCTTCACCAAAAAGATGACTCTAGTCCTATTTTTATTAATGTACTTACAGTGTGTGGTGAACACAAATGTAACTAACTAAATAATCATATAAATACATATTATTCAAAATGCCATGATAAAAAGTGAAGCTGGCCATCTAAGGGCAAAGCAAAGGTTAGTGTCTCAGAATTGCGGGACTAAAAATCTATTGTATAGAGAATGTGTAAGAGGACAGTGGACTACGCCTGAGGTCAGAGCACATAACACTCACCCCAGAAACTGAGTACTTGTCATCTTAGAAGAGGCAACTGGTACTGTACTGAAGGAGGCAACTGGTACTTACAATAATATCCTGGCTGACAGTATAGACTCATAAGCACTTCATCTTCCCTATTAGTGTGAGAAAGATATATGCTACTTGAACATTCAGAGAAGTCAAAGGTAAGAGAAGGAGCAAGAAAAAATGTCATGATGTGAACCTATGAATAGTAGCACTTCAGTGCCTACAGGTGGCAAGACTGTGAGAAGAGAATATGCCTGCCTGACAGAAAAAATAGGCCACCCGTTCAGTGGGAGTGCTGTGTTTGTGGCACATACAGCTTACGAAGTCCAATTGCCAGTGGGTTTCGGGAAGAACTGCTTGGAGCAGATAGTGAAGTGGCCAAGATTTATGAGAAGAGAGACACAGTCTGATGCTCAGATCAAGGTGATTTAGCATGCGAGGACAAAGTAGGCAGTATCTTATTGCACTATCATTTAAACAGTATTATTTAACAGTATATTAGGGTAATCATTAACAATATTGCACTTAGAAAATCAAGACAAAAGTACTTACAAATATATTTATAGGTTCCAACAATCTTATAGTATCTTTAAATCACTAAATCTTCAATTTGTATACTACCTTCTGCCTATATAAACACTCTACCAAATTCCCTTGACACTAGCTTGTTAGCCCAGCTATAAAATAATTCCAAAAGAATCTGACATCTTGTTCATTTTGTACCTATTTATATTTCTTTTAATTCTGTCTCTTCCAAATGGCAGAGCCCCTTTCTTTATCCCTTCCTTACACTCTACTCCCCACCTTCCACATCCAATGAACATCACTATAATACAAGGGTATAATATAGTGATATACTATAATATAACAGTATATATATTAAGGGGTATTGGTGAAGGGGTGAAATTATCAACCCAAGTTTTAGTGTTTATAATATGTATGTTTGGAGCTCTTGATGCTGTTACACCCATGAAAATTCTCCCCTTACAATATAGTGTCAGGGACTAAGTCAACTAAATTGAAAGTGTTGAACTGGAAAACAGTACTTCCTGACAAATAACCAATAATATATTACTAGATAACAGAAAATACCCAATAAGATCCTTAGCACACCCAAAAAATAGGAACATCAAAAAACATGGAGCAATAGAAAAATACTTCCCTTTCTATGGAGACCAAGGCATGTGTGCTTCCACACTCCCCCTGCGCCCCCCCCACAACCAGGAAGATCCAAAGAACACTAATGAAGAGAAAATCAAACACCAGATAGTTGAGCTGCACAGCACGATTAAAGAGGAACTAAAGATTCTTAGAAAGCTCAAAAATGAGATAAGCCCCCTGAAAAATAGTGTAAATATCAAACTGACCTAGCAATATCCTTGGCAGTTGGAGGTTGCAAGATATATGTGTCATAAAAATAGCACTCTTATTGAATGGGTGACTCATTTTATGTGTTTTAGGTTATAGGAGAAACAAAAATTGGGATATCTGATGAAAATGGTACAAAACATGAATAAAAATTTATGAGACATATACACCATGTAAGAATGCCAAGCAGACATCCTGGATATAGCAAATTCTACTGAATTCATAAATAGCAGAAATGACCAATGTGAAGGTGGTTTCAGAAATTAAGAACAAAATGGAACTACATGATCATATGCTCCTAGAAATCTATAGAAACCTCAAAAATTATGAAAGCAAAACATTATCCACTAGCTACTAAATTACACTAAGAAAAATAACCTAAGACAAACTTGAGTTAGCTAACAATTAAGAAGACATCACATATGGAATCAAAAGTCTATTTATAGAAATCATACTAGAAAGCTTGTCATATACAGGAAAGAACACAACATACAGGTAAGCAAGGCTTACAGAACATAAAAATTACCAACAAGAAGCTCCTAACAGCATAGCATACTCAAAATCTCAAGAGTCCAACATAAGAAAAAAAATCTTAAAATAAATTATAAAACAGCAACAACTATTTATAAGGTAATTAAGGTTACAGCAGATATTTCCAAACAAACCTTAAAGGCCATGAAAGTTTAGAATGAAATGTTTCAAATTCTAACAGAAACAGCTTCCCACACAAAGTAATATATTTCGTAAGACTATCTTTCAAAATTGCTGAGGAAATAAGGATATTGCATGATCAAAAATATGAAGAGAATGACAATAGCAAAGGCAATCCTGAGTAACAAAAGCAGAGCAGGAGGCATCAAAATCCCAGATTTCAAGTTATATTGCAAAGTTCTAGTGATTTTTAAAAGAACATGGTATTGCCCAAAAAAAAAATGCAATCAATGAAATGGAATACAATATGCAGAAATAATTCAACCATCTTATCACTGACAAAGAAACATATCCTGCAGAAAAGATAACTGTTTAGAAAATGCTGAGAAAGTTGGCTATACTCACGTGAAATATTAAAACTAGAACTATATCCCTCATCATGAAAAAGCTAAATCAATGTGGGTTTAAATAAGATAAAAGAAAAACATTTAAATGCAGCCTTCAAAACACCACCCTTTCTTCATCCCACCTCAAAAAAACCCACAAAAATCCCACACACATAATATATAGAAAGCTATCTAGAAATCAAAATGGCCCAGAGAGGATTTCAGGGTTAATTAAAGAACTGACAAACTATAAAGCAAAGAAAAGTAGAGCTTACTAGAATTAATACAGAAATTCAGTAGCATAGCAGGTTATAAAGTCAATACCCAAAAGTCAATAGCATTCCTCTACACAGACAACAAACACACTGAGAG
>NW_004524718.1:5449142-5465501 GCF_000260255.1 Octodon degus
GAAAAAAAAAAACAAAAAAAAAAGAAAAATAGAGCTTATCTACATAGGAAGGACCACTAGTCAGATAAGCATACTTGAGATGCCAGGAGAAGGCCAAGAATGAAGAAAGACAGTCTGCCTGAATCAATGCATGGCAAGAACTACCATGGTCTCTAAAAACTTGCTCTGAAAAGGCACCACATCTTTACCACTGAGATAATAGCCATTCTTGGTAAACAACAGCAGAAAGACATATGGCTGCACAATCTTCAAACGCTCAAGAAGCTGTCACTTCTCCCAACCCTGAAAGTGCCCTGATGCCTGAGCCATCGCAGCCCTGTGAGAGCCCATGCTCCAGACATTGGCTTTGTAGTTGCACTGAATTGACCCACATCTCAGTCACCAAAGCTTTCTCTGTCTTATTCTGAGGTCCCAGGACTGGATCAACTACCACAGAGATCCTGAGCCTGCTAAGTCCCAAACCCAGGGTCATCCACATCTACAGAACTGTGTTCCCATACTTAATTTGCAAGTGCCATCACAAGCATCTGTGCTTCACATTCTGTTATTATTATGGCCTCATCATATTTGCACCTTGGGGCCCAATGCAATCAGCACCTCAATTCCCAGAGCCACAGTTCCTTCACATGTGTGTGTACCTCAGGCCTTGACTCACTGGTTTGTCTGAGGGCACCTCTCACCAGACACCATGATGCCACCACAATGGGCCTACAAGCATCCCCTCAAACATAACTTTCCTATTAAAAGAAAAAAAAATGGCAAGCAGACATTAACAGTCACTATCCCAGAATCCACCACTGCATAGTATGCTGACAACATATTAAAAGAACTGTAAAGAGTTCATCAAAATGGTGTTAATCAGTGAATTCAGTAAACTTGCAGGATGCAAAATCAACATTCCTCTTCTTTCTGATCTTCCTCCTCTTCCTGCTCTTTCTCTTTCCTTCCTCTTCCTTTTTCTCAAATATTTTATTATACTTTATGAACTCTAGCTCCCTGGTCCTTCCAAGATTCCCAGTAAACTTATCTTAACTCAGGGACAACACTAGGTTTTGTCAGAGTTCCCACTACCTCAAGATGACCTGATAATTGGGACAATCATAGGTTCGTCTCATTTATTTCATGTCTCTTGGGGTGACACTACACCTCATGACCTGATGTTTGATGACTTGAAAACTATTTCTTGTATTTTGTTTTGTTGTTTTGTTGTTATATAACTCTTGTCCTGGAAACTTTTCTCCTCAAAGTGGCTTAAAATAGTAATCATTGTAAAATGTGTTTTTAACTATTCTAGGTCTATGTAGACTGTATACGATGATACTGATTTTCTTTTAGACTGATTCATATATCTTTATGGCTTTTGCATGAAATCAAATTTATAAAACAGCAAAGAGTAACTATAGACTTAGCAAAACTATCCAGATGCAGAAGTACACATGTACACACACACACACACACACACACACACACACACACACACTCCAAAAAGCATATTCCACAATGATGACCTTGTATATACATTTACTTAGCAAACTACTTCCTTTGCCACTTTTAAAAATTCTTCTTTAGGGGATGGGGAGATAACTCAGTGGCATAAACACCTGCTTGGCAAGCACAAGATCCCAAATTTGACCCCAGTACCTCCCGCCAAAAAAAATCTTCAATACTTTTTACCTTTAAAACCAGGTATTATAGTATTCTCTATGATCACTTCCTACTCTGGGAAAGGAATGACTTAGAATGTACACAAACTCTTGCAAATGACAAACATTTTACTAATTTTGAAATTCTATTTTGTCTAGATAATATAGCTTTTCAACTTTTTCTGGAATTCCTCCAGAAATGCATAAACAAAAACGTGCACACACACACATACAACATGCACATTTTGTTTCTATGTTCTCATGATTGCATGCCATTTATAAATTTCATATTGTTAGTGTCTGTGCTTTAGATTTCAGTTGGAAATATAATTTAAGAACATAATTAGCAACTAAAATTAATGTGATGTCTCTCTTTTGAACATCTACCCTTCACTTCTGCCAAATGTATTTGTCACAATCAATGGTCATAAAGTGATTTAAATAAAAAAGTCATCCTGCCTTCCTTGGAAGCATACTGAAAAAAAGGTAATAAAAGGAAACATGAGTAGTTTCTAAACGAGCCTATTATTTGCAGTTTGGAGAGCAGGACACCAGCTGGTGTTCAAATAGCTGTAAATCCGTTTACTGAAAATTCAGAATAGAGTTATTGGCCAAATGTGGATGATGCATTATGATTATATGATTTAGTGCCAGTCCCATGGGCTGTTTTGTGAGTATAGTGGTGACACAACTCTGGGAGCAAAGAATCTTAGTTTGAATTTTATATTACATATTATTTCAAGCCAATTAAACAGAAAAGGAAAATTGCATAACATTCGTAATAGAATTTTTGCTGTTTCTCTCATATTTTAAAATAAATATCGGGAAACTGTTCAGATTCTTTTTGTCTTTCTTGCCTACTGAAGCTTTCTTTCTCCCAATAAATACATTCTGTCCTTAACCTCCACTTATTTCTAAAATGTACTCTTTGGGTTTAGGGAATATGAACTCATCCCAGGTACCTTTCAGGTTGAGAGGCTCATTCCTCTCTATCACAACCAGCCTGAGTGCTGGGATTGCAGCCATGCACCACCTCACCTGGCTGGGTTTTTTTTTTTCTTTTTATTTTTTTTTTTCTGAGACAGGGTCTCCTATGCAGTTCAGGCTGGCCTTGAACTCTATGAAGCACAGGTTGGGCATGAACTCTTAGCACTCCTCCTGCCTCAGCTTTCTGTGTAGTGGGATTACAGGCGTGTGTCACCAGGCCCAGCTGGATCTAATTTTATGTAAACACATGTACACCTGTAATTGGATATACTTACACCTCTAGCTATCCAAACATACACACGCTGAATGAACGAGGATTATACAGACATGAGGACCACACTGCCCTCATTTTTCAGCTCTTCTCATTGCAAGCATCACACTGAAGTTCTAATGCAAACCAGTCGTGCTGGTACATGTCCAAAATATCATAATTCTAAGAGGCTGAGACCGGAGGATTGCAAATTTAACCTCACCCTGAGCGTCTTGGAGACCTGGCCCTAAATACAAAATTTTAAAAGGTTTAATATAGCTCAGTGTAAAAGCCTTGGGTTCAGTCTCCAGAACTACTGGGGGTTGAGGAAAGAAGAGAGAAGGGAGAGAGGGAAGAAATCCTTCTAAGGCATGTGTTACACAGCACTTTCATGGCTGCATTTAGTGACTCTCAGGGCTGGGGTGTATCGCAGTGGCAGAGCCTGTGCTTAGCATGTGAATTTCTTGATTGTATGTGTGGCACCACAATTTTTTTCTTCTGTAATTCAAAAAACAAGCTGAGCACAGTGGTACTCACCTGTAATCCCAGGACTTGGGAGGCTGAGGCAGGAGGATCATTTCAAGTTGGAAGTCAGTCTGGGCTCCCTAATGAGTTCAAGACCAGCCTGAACTACAGAGAAGACTGTCTCACAAAAAAAAAAGGAAAGGAAAGAAAAAGAAAAAGAAAGAAAGGAAGAAAGAAAAGAAAAAAACGAACCTCACTCTAAGTGTTTAACATTACACTGATGTATAAGGGCTTTGTCCATGTGCCCACCAGCAAGTTTGCCCTCCCTTCCTTCCCTTCCTTCTTCATTTTTTTTCTGTTGTTGTTTATGTATTTGGTACAGGGTCTCACTATGCAGCTCAGACTCAGTGATCCTCTTGTCTTAGCCTCCCCAGCGCTGGAATTACAGGCATGCACCACCACACCTGGTCTTCATGGCTGCCTCAGGGTACCTGGAGGCAAGACCAGTATGGTATGTGGTACTGAAGATTGAACCCCAGTCCCTGCAGTTGCCTAAGCAGGAAACCCACACCGATTGCTGCAATCCAAGCAGGACGAGGTGATGGAGCTCAGAGTGGCGGCCAGATGGACTTGGCAGATTGCAGGCAGCAGAAAAGAAAGCTTCTAGAGGTACTGCTTCATTGGAACTCTTGGAAAGCTCACTGTTGATGTTTGTTTACATATCATGGAGCAGCTATTTCTGGTATCTCTTCCAGATAGAGACATTAGACAGACATTCAATCAATAAACATTCATCCTATGACTTATTGATGTTTGACACCAGGATAGACGGAGCAAGGGCTGTAGCTTCATTCGATTTTCTTTGCACATGAGCTATCTGAGCTACCTGACTAGCTTGACCAAGATAGAGCTCTGTATGTTCGTCACCACGCTTTGCCACATGCCATGAAGAAGCCTCTCCCTGAGATGGTGACACGCAGGCCTGCAGCAGCTGAGATTGTCAGTGGGCGCCCAGGGAGAGAAAGGGAGGCCTTTCAGCCAGACTGCTTGGGGCTGGTTCTGATTTGGCTCCTTGAGGTCTGTGTGGTCACCTGATCTTTGGCAGGAGCTGGGGTGAGTGGCCCTTAGTCACAGGTGAAAGCAGGAAGTGAGGCTGTGCTTATTCCACTGAGCCATCTCCCTGGCCCCAAGACCTTGCACTTTCCAGGCAGGCCCTGAAGCCAATAAGCTATCTCCCCAGTGCCCCAAGCTGGCTTGAAATTCACAACAATGCTCCTGCCTCAACTACCCCAGTGCTGGGATTACAGGCATGCACCATCATGTCCTGACTTGGTGGCTAGCTCAGTGCACCCGGGTGGGGCCAGTGCTGACCTGTGGTTCTAGGGATTAAACCCAGGCCCTGCACTTGCCTAAGCAGGTGCTTAGTTCTCTGAGCTATCTTGCTAGCCCTACTAGTGATTAAAATAAATAGTAATACAAATTCTAATTAAATATTTGTAAATACCCAAGTGGGCACCTTTAGATGACAGGGAGATACCTAAGTATACAGATGAGCTCAAGACTTGTTGCCAAGTGTCCCAGTGGGGCATGGACACAATGTGCAAATAATGTGCACACTTGATAATGAATGGATGTGGCTGTGTCTACCGTGAATCTTCCTAATTCAGTACATTGTGTGTTGTAGTAGATGTACTTATTGCACTCATGTGAAATAAATGTTTTCTAAATTTTGGTGCCTGTAAAAAATAAGTTAAATAAATAAATAAATATTAATAACAGCATCCCATGAAGCTTTTCTCTTCAACAGAATATGCATTTTAAATAATAGTGTATGTAAGTATAAATATTTCTTTAGTGATGCTTTAATTCAAGCAGTTTGATTTTGCTCTTCTCAATGATGTTCAAGTCAATTAAAGCAAAATTTTAAAATGAGAAGACAGAATAAATTCAGACAACCTATTTCTTTATAGCATTTGGAGAAATAACTTGTATGACTTTATTATGGTATTTAACTGGAATATTCTTGGACCTATTTTAATATGTCATCACCACAAAAGGAAATACCTTGATGCATGGTAGTCTCTAAGAACTACACTATCAGTCTCACCCAGGGGTAACAGAACAGAAGGTCTCACATACCAAATAAAGGTAATGGAGTTGCATAGTTTGTTGACAAAGCAAGGGGAAAGAATCAGGGTAGGTTAGCATGCCTAGGGTAGGGTTACTCAGGATTAAACAACTGTACAGAAATTGATGGAAATAAAAAGTTTTATTAAGGAATAAACAAACAAGAGGAAGGAAATTCAGGACATATGTATGCAAGGTGGGGTGACCTCTGGTATTCTGAAAAACAAGGGAAGTTTGGGGGTTTTATCAGTACAGATATATATATATCTATGTATCTAGAAAACTCATTGGCATGCTCCATGTTTGTATGAGCTGAGAAGATCTGAATGGCAGAAGCGGCAGTTATTCTATAAGCATACTATGAAGGTCACAGTTGAAGTTTAATTATAAGTTAGTAAGTAAATTATATAAATATAGTATAGGTTATTTGGTTGAACTAGTTCCATGAGACAGTTCCTGGGGTAGGGATATATAATCTGAATTCTTTCCTTTCTTCATGTGGTCTCTGGACTCATTTTAGGAGATTGTGACAGGAACAGCTATTTTGAATAAAAAATGTCACAAGATTCAAAGAGGATAAAATTGTCATGATACCTAAATTCTGTATTGCACAATGCTCAGCTATGGTTTTGCCCTACTCTGCCTAGTTTTTGAAACATCAACCATCCCAGCCTATAGTGTGAAGGTACAGATTTGAGTTAAGGATGAAAAACGGAACTCACAGAAGAGAGATATCTGGAACCAAAATTTGCTATTTTATTTGATGTAGAAGACAAAACTCTTAGCCAAGAACTTTTCAATTACTTAAGAATCTTAGTGAAGGACCTTGTGGGTCAGAAAAGATGTTGAAATGGGTAGCCAGTTTAAGGATATGATAAATGCTGAGATTATTCCATGTTTTATGAATGTTGAGTGCTATTTATTTTATCATTTCCTAAATTTCTGTATCATTTACTTTAAAAATGCTTAATATGTTTCATAAGCTACATTCTTACATTTTCTACTGAGTTCTCGCTATATTTTTAAAAACACAGCAAATATTTTTAAGGATCATTTGAAAAATAATTATAATTATTAACTCATCACTGGTTTATACTTTTATTTAAAGTCATTTATTTAAGCAAAGGTCTTTTAGGCCTTCATGAGATTGATTCCTAGGTATTTCATATTTTTGGATGCTATTGTGACATTTCTCCAATTTTTCTCTCAGTGATTTTGTGTTCAGGAATGCTATTAATTTTTTAGTATTGATATTGTACCCAGATAACTTATTAAATTTGATTATTAAATCTAAAAGACTTTTTTGGTGGAGATTTTGGGGTCTTTTATGTAGAACATTATGTATGTCATCCAAAAATAACATTTTACTTTTCCATCCTTATTCCATTTATTTTTTCCTTTTGTCTAATTAACTCAGGCTAATTTTTTCAGAACTGTAAGAGTGGAGAGATAGTAACAATCCTTGTCTCGTTCCTGATTTTAGAGAGAAAGCTTTCAGTTTTTGTCCATTTATTATGATGTCGGCTATTAGTTTGTCATAAATAAATTTTATAAGATTGAGATAAAGACCATCTGATCCAATTTTCTGTAGGGCTTTTGTTATGGTTTGTGTCTCATTGTTCCCCCAAAATCTCATACTGTCACTGGGGAGAATTTCTAGAGTTTGTGATTAATTCATGATTCAACACTGAGATTATGGGTGTGAGTGCTAATCCTGCCCAGGGACTGAGAGGCTGAATGCAATAGAAGTAAAAGAGAGAGGCTTGCTCTGCTGCTGCTGCTGTTGCTGCTGCTGCCTCTGCTGCTACCACCACCACCACGGTTGCCACTGCCCCTACCTTTGCTCTTTGCTATTTTCTGCCACCATGAGCTGCTGCCCTCTACCAGGTACCATTCTGCTTTGGAGCCAGATGAGTATGGACTGAAACCTCCACAAACTGTAAGCTAAATAAACCTTTCCTTCCTTAAAAAAAATAAAAAATAAAGCGTCATTTACTTGACACTTATCATGTATCAGTAAGTCCTCCAGATGTTAGAGCTATAGCAATGAGAAAAAGTAATTAGCCCTCAAATCCTATCTATTCTGCCTCCTCACCACCACAAGAGCCTTGCTGAGCCTGGATCTACCACCCCACCATCATGGAAGGCAGGCTGAACCCTAGACAGCTAAGGGGCCTTTGGGAGCCCTGTCCTGTCCTTCTCTACCTCTCTCCTGTCATGAAAGGAGACTCTTGAGCTGTGACCCATCCCTGAACCATTGTGGGAAGCATGCTGACTATTATACCCCCACAATCATAGAAGCATTATAGAGCTTCATACTGCTCCCCATTATTACAACAGGATTGCTCAGCTGTAGCTGGCTCCCTCAAACATCATGGAAGCCACACCGAACCCCAGAGAGAAAGAGCTATAGTGAGTCTACCCAGCCCCTCACCTCACTGTCATGGGAGCTTTGCTGACCCATGTTGTGCCACTCTACCATCACTGCTGAGCCTGTATGAATATTAGGAGCTTCAAAAATGTGACAATGAAGGGCTTGTTCCAGCCTAAGTAGAACAAATCCAGTAGACAAGGACATAGAACAACTGGGAAGAGACAAACTAGAAATTCTTGAAATGATATCAAATGAAGTAAGGAAACAACTCCATCTCCATCAGGCTATAGAAGAAATATCAGGAATAATCTCTCAGATAAAGAAACAAAATGAATACAAACATGAAAGAATTGCTCATTGCATCTAAAGAAGGCATAGATATAAAAAGAGGAGAATTTAAAAATGAAATGAAAAATGTAATGAGTGATACAGGAAATAATTAGAATGCATGAAAAAGATTCAAACGGATGTACAGGAAATTAAGAATTCCATTGAAATCTGGAAAAACTGCTTGAACTAAACTGAAGATAGACTTTCAGACCTTGAAGACAGCATTGCAGCTAGTGATCATGAAAGGAAAGATGTCGTATAAATAATAAGGAACCAGGAGATAACAATTCCACAGCTATAAGATGATACAAAGAAAAAACAATATAAGAAAGATGTCAACAAAGCAGCAGGAATCAACAAATATGATATATAAAGAATATCTGAAGAAGTATTAGCAGAAAATTTCCCAAGTATGGGGGAAAAATCTGACATACAGGTAAGTGAGGCTATACAGAACTCCAATTAGCTATAACCAAAATTAATCTACACATAGATATATAATAATCAAGATCCCAGAAATTCACCACAAGCACAGAATATTAAAAGCTTTTAGACAAAAGAAACATATCACCTATTATGGAAAGCCCATCAGACTCATAGGAGATTTCTCAACACAAACAATCAAGTCAAAAAGAGCTCGGAGTGAAGAATTTTAGGTCCTGGTAAAAAGCACTTCCATCTGAGATTGATGTACCCTGAAAAACTATCATTCAAATTTAATCAAGAAATAAGATATTTCCATGACAAGGAAAAACTGTATAAATTCACGATGACCAAACCAGCCCTACAAAGAGTACTGACAGATATTCTAGAAAAAGGCAGAAATGATCACAACTTCAAGAACAACAACAGAAAGAAACTACCATGCATAGTAAACAATTAAAAAGAAGGAAAAAGAAGGGAATTTGAAGCAGGAAAATAACATGAAAAACATAAGCCAACTCATGGCCCTTGTAAACATCATTATAAATGCCCTGAATGGACCAATCAAAAGAAACAAACTGGCAGAGTGTATCAAGAAACAAAATCCAACAATATGCCATATATATGAAGAAACATATTTAACTCAGTGTAAATTCATAGACTTAAAGTCAAAGGATGGAACACAATACTCCATGCCACAGGAACCCAGAAAAAAGAAGTACAGATATCTTATTTCCAAACTATGATAATTTCAAATGAAGAATGATCAAAAGAGATTAAAAAAAAAGGTTACTACATGCTTGCTAGGGGAAAACTGCAAGAGATAGAGATTATAATCATAAATTTACATGTTGTCAATGTAAGTGCCCCCAACAATATAAGACAAATTTTAATGGACATAAAAAACAAATAAGGGATAACATAATTTCAGTGGGGGACTTTCATACCATATTGTCACAAAGAGACAGTTTAACTAAGCAAAATATCAGCAAAGAAATAAAGAAAACTAAACCAAACTTGTGAAGAAATGGACTTAGAGGACCTTTGCAGAGTGTTATACCTAACAATATCAAACTACACATTCCTCTGAGCTGCACATAGGCTAATCTCCAAAATAGACCATATAATATCACATACAGCATGCTTAAGTAAATGCAAAATAATTGAAATTATCCCACATATATTATCTGACTATAATGTAATGAAACGAAATTATTGACAAAAGAAATAACAAAAAGTCCATAAACACATAGAAATTAAATAACATCCTCCTGAACAATCAATGAGTAACAAATTAATTAAAGAAGAAATTTAAAAATATTTAGAATCAAATGAAAATGCAGATAAAACTTACCCAAATTTGTGGGACACAACAAAAGAAGTCTTAAGGTGGAAATTTATAGTGGTAAATTTTCACATCAAGAAAACAAAACAAACTCAAATAACATTATTCTGCACTTCAGTCTCTTAGAAAAACAAAAGCAAGTCAAGTCAAAAGCCATCAGAAGGAAGAAAATTATAAAAATCAGAGCAAAAACTGATGCAATGGAAACACAGTAAGTACAAGGATTAATGATTCAAAAAGTTGGTTTTTTTAAAATAATAAATAGATAAATCCCTAGCCAACCTTGTCAAAAAAAAGGAAAGAAAAAAATTCAAACTCATACAATAAGAAATGAAAAGAGAAAAATCAGTACAAACCGTGTACAAATTGAGAAAATCATCAATGCTTACTTTCAAAATCTTTACTCACATAGGAAAAAAAAATACAGAAGAAATGAACAGATTTCAACACACATATGAATTACCAAAGCTGAATCAAAATATATAAAAATTCTGAACTCAATATCAATCAGTGAAATTAAAAATGTAATCCAAAATTTAAAAACAAAGAAAAGCCAAGGTCCTGATAGATTCACAGCTGAATCCTTCAAGAGGTTTACAAAGATTTACTGCCAACTCTACTCAAACTCTTCAATGTAATTGAAAGGAAAGTAATTTTCCCAAACTTATTCTTGGGGGAAATTATTCGTTTGTACCAAAACTAGAGAAACATGCAACTAAAAAAGAGAACAATAAGCCAATCTCCCTAATGAAAATAGATGCAGAAATACTCAATAAAATACTAACAAACAGAATGAGCAAATCGTCAAGAAAATTATAAATCATGACCAAGTTGGGTTCATCCCAGAAATGCAGGGATCATCAAATATACACAAATTAATAAATGTAATACAACACATCAACAGAGCAAAAAACAAAACTCACATGACCATCTCAATAGATGCATAAAAACCATTGGAAAAAATCCAGCATGCATTCATAATAAAAAAAATCCTACATAAAATTGAAATAGTATTTTTATCTCAACCTGATAAAAGCCATCAATGACAAACCAACAGCCAACCTCATACTAAATGAAGAAAAACTGAAAGCCCTCATTTCAAAATCAGAAACAAGACAAGAATGTCTGATGACACTAATCCTATTCAACATTGTTCTGGAAACATGGACCAAAGCAATTATATAATAGAGAAATAGAAGAAATAAGGATTGGAAAGGAAAAAGTTCAGTTATCATTATTTACAGATGACATAATATGCCACATAGAAGACCACAAAAACTTTACCAAGAGACGTGTAGATTTAATAAATTCAGTAGTGTAGCAAGATACAAAGTCAATACTCAAAAATAAATAGCTTTTGTATACGAAACCACTCCATTTCACAGTAATAGCCAAAACAATAAAATACTTAGGAATCAATCTAACAAAGGAAGTAAATTATTCATACATTGAAAATTACAATATTCTAAGAAAAGGATCAAAAAAGATTTCAGAGAATAGAAAAAATATTCCTTTGTCCTGGATATGAAGAACTAACATTGTGAAATATTCCCAAAACTGTTATACAAATCCAATGCAATTCCAAACAAAATACCAATAGTATACCTCACAGACTACATAAAACATCTCTAAAATTCCTCTGGAACCAGAAGAGACCTCGACTACCAAAACCAATCCTGGGCCACAAAGAAAAGAGAGGAGGCATTACAATCCCTGACTTGAAAGTATACTACAAAGGTACTGTAATAAAATCAGCATGGTACTGGCAAAAGACCAGACCTGAGGATCAATGGAACAGATTAGAAAATGCAGACAATACTACAAACATACACAACCATATTATCTGTGATAATGGGGTCAAATACATTCATTGGAAGAAAGATAGGCTCTTTAATAAATCATGCTGGAGATCTAGATTTCCACATGTGGAAGAGTAAAAGAAGACTCATTTCTATTACCATATATGAGACTACAGTCAAAATGGATCAATAATTTAAATATTAAAGTGGAAAGAATAAATCTACTGCAGGAGATGGTAGGTAGACATTCTGAAGACAAAGGGATAAGTAGAGAGTTCATGAACAGAAAACAAACTGAAGGGGAAATATTTCAAAGAATCTACCACTGGGATTTCATCTTTTTGAACAGTTTGTGCATGTCAAAAAAGCGACCAAAAGAGTGAAAAGAAAACCCATGAACAGGGAAGAAATTACATTCAACTTTCCCTATGAAAAAGACCTTCTATCTAGCATATACGAAGAATTAAAAAATATCAGTCTCCCAAAATTCAAAGAACAATCCAAAAGTGGGCATCTGAGATAAATACATTTCTTAGTTGAAGAAATACAAAGGACACATAAGAACATGGAAAAATGTTTAACAACATGGGTCATTCTAGAAATGTAAATTAAAATACCACTGAGATCCCATCTCATCCAGAAAGAATAGCTATCGTCAAGAAGTGAGCCAATAACAAATGTTTGAGGGATATTGTGAAAAAGAAACTATTCTCTGATGTTGGTGACAGTATTGACCAGTAAAATCACTGTGAAAATCAGTGTGCATATTCCGCAAAAGCTAGGATTGGAGGTCCCATTCAATTGAGCTATTCCCCTTTTCAGCATTTTTTTCAGAAGTGATAACATTGTACCACAGAAAATGTGCACCTGTGCTTATAGCAGCACAATTTGTCGTAGCTATATCTTGGAAACAGGAATGGGTAAAAAAGATTTTATATTTTTACATAATAAGTATTACTCAGTTATAAAAAAAAGAAAAGCTTGAGGCTTTTATAAGTAAATGGATGCAACTAGAGATCATATTCATAAGTCCAATAAATCAGACTCAAATGTGTAAACATTCTATTATCTTGCTAGTGCAAGAATCTGAAAGGGATCACCCTCTGGTCAGAGACCACTGAGTCCTGGACTGAGTCATGTGGTTTGCCTGTAAACTATTTACTTATTTATTTATTCATTCATTCATTCATTCATTCATTCATTCATTCATTTTGGAAAAGGGAATATTTTGTTATTGTAAAGATCAGCGCTATAATAGCAGCAGGAAAATAAAAAGAACCTGAAAGAATAAAATCTGAAAAGTACAGTACATACTGTGAAAGGGAAAGTATTTGTTCCAAGAGAAGGAAGAACTAAGATATGAGGAAAAGGACAAAAAAAAAAAAAAGAAGGAAGGGGAAAAGATATGTTACATAAATGTACAGGATAGCGTGGAAATTGTACTGTGATTTTAGCTGGTCTATTAACAGATATTGTGAGTTAGGAAAAAACTGTTCAAAAGAAGAGAAAAACTGTAGTTTGAAAAAGAAATAAAGGGATAAAAAGCAACATATTTATACTAAAGAGAGTTAAGGTAGTCATACAGTTAGTTTTTTCTTACTTCATTGAAAAATGAAAGGTTTATGTTAATATTGTTTGGACAAGATATCATATGTACATCTTGTACTCTGTGTAACTACTATGAAGACAACAAAATACAGCGTATTAATTATTGAAACTCTTCTACTAACCTGTTTTGAAACTGTTTTATTTTTTTTTACTTTTAAAATAAAATAAAGACCCAGCCTGATAGCTCAGCAGACTAAGGGCCTGCTCAGGCAGAGGGAAGTGGCCTCAGTTTGATCCCCATGCCATGCCAGCCCTGCCCTGGAGGGTGCTGAGATGGTGACTGAGACTGGGCCTGGTGGCGCATGCCTGTAATCCCAGCACTTGGGAGGCTGAAAACAGGAGAATCACTACAAGTCCATCTATGTAGTGAGACCCTGTAGATCCTGTCCTTAAGTACAGAAAAAATAAACAAATAAATAAAATAAAAACAAGAAAACTTGAAATAACAATTTACTGAACTCTGAAACAATATTCTTTGTATGTTTTCCTTTTACTGTTTGGGATTTTTACTTTTTCTTCTTAAGTTTCATACATATATTTCTGTTCTATTCATTTTCTTTCTCTTTCTTCAATTATCTTTCTTGATCTTATATCTTCATGTGACTGACTGTTGTCTCTCGTCTTTCTGATTTCCTTCAATAGTCTTTTGCTTTCTTCTCCATTCCTTTTCTCTTGGCCTTTTCTCTCCCTGGTTCCTCTTCTCTCATTTCCCAAAACTTTAGTGATCATACCTTATCCTCCAGCCTTGCTTTGACTAAATTTTCTTCATCTATCTCTCTGTTTTTTATCTCTTAAATTTCCCCACTACAGAGTAAAATGACTCTACTAGGGGGAAACTCATTGTATACAAGTTCATGATCTCTGTTGGGTTTTGTTATATAATTGTAGATCTTGCCCCTATGGTTAAATGTACCAAAGAGTTACCACACATTGTCACTTTTTACACGATACTTAGTGTTATTGTTATTGATAATTCTATTACTTTAGCCAGGATTTCATTTTCATTGTAATGAGCCATTTTCCATCTTATAACAACACTGTGACTGTCTGGAATCACAATCATCACCACAGTCCAAAACCACATGATTGGGTGCTCAGCCAAACAGGTAGCAATATCTCATCCTTAATAAATTGTGAAGGTAAGATCTTGGGACAGAAGCAAAAACCAACATCTTATACATATAAGACAGCTCTAAAGTACAGACATTTACTATGGAGTTCTCAATACTAATGATAAAGTTCCCTACTATAAGAAATCTACAGGAATCAGCACAGAAAAAAAAAAAAGAAATGAAAAAATGCAGAAGTAAAACCCAACCACAAACCTCCAGTCCAGCCAAAACAAGTCTAATGTTCAGTGAGGTAGAGGAAAATAGAAATGACCCATCTGAAATGTCTGAAATGATAGCAGAAAAGTTCAAAAATAGGTGCCTGAAATTATAGAGGAAATCAGATCGAAAATATTCTCCTATGTTAAAAAAGGGACAGAAATGATAACTATAATGAAGAATTTACTCAAGAGGTCTAGACTAAACTTAGGCTTAACAAAAAGAACACAAAAAGTGATGGAAGAATAAACATATAACATAGGAAGAAACAGAATTCATGTAACAGATTCAAACAAATATTCAGGAAATTTACATTTTGTTGAAAGTTTGCAAAACCACATGAACAACAGTGAAGATAGAATTTCAGACTAAGAAGATAAAGCTGCAACTGTGGATCATTAAAAGAAAGATCTCTTCAAAATAATAAGGGAAAATGAGAAAACCACTCAATTCAGCTAGACCCCAGGTCTGATGTGTGAGTGAAACCTCCTGGGGCCCTCTGGACCCTCACTCTAGCCAGCACACAGGCCCAATGTGTGTGTGTGTGTGTGTGTGTGTGTGTGTGGGAGCATCACAGGGCCCTCTGGATCCTCACTGCAGCTAGAGCCCAGCCCTGGCATGTGAGTGGAACTTCCTCCATCAGATAGGCCCAGTGTGGAACCCTACAGCAGAACTCCCTGCAGAGAGGCTAGAGGGAAGACCTACTCAAATGATCCAGGAGCAGAACATCTTGCCAGAGGGGCATAGTGGGTTCATTTCCAAGGGCTGTAGCAGGAACAAGTAGAGCACAGCAGCCAGACCCAAGCCACACCTACCTGGATGGATTTGAACTTGGTAGATCCAGACCTGGTGCTAAGGTAATAACTCTACCAAAGCTCTACAACAAAGGTCAGAGGATAGTGCTATACAAAATGACAAAGAGAAGGAACAAAATGTATTCTCAAGCCCTAGAACAGATGCAGGAGACAATAGCATAGAAGAAACTGGAAATAACATACCTGAAATCTCTGAAATAACAGTGTGTGAAGTAAAGAAACAACTGCAGCAAGGTGTAGAGGAAAATCAATCAGAACTAATTTCAGGAGACCCAGTCCTAGCCCAGGTCCGGTGAGTGTGTGGAGAGCTTCCTGCTACCCTGCGCCCGGCAGGACCAGTCCCAGCCCAGGCGCAGCGTGGGCCGGACCCTCTCCCGCCCCCTCGGGCCGCCCCCCACCACTCCACCATACGTGCCCACCCCTCCCGCCCAGTAGGAATTTCTACCGAATTCCTGGAACCCCCAGACCCAGTCCTAACCCAGGTAGGGTGAGTATGTGAAGAGCTTCCTGCTACCCGGCACCAGCGGGACCAGTCCCAGCCCAGGCGCAGCGTGGGCCGGACCCTCTCCCGCCCCCTTGGGCCGCCGCCCACCACTCCGCTGTACCTCCCCACCAGTCCCGCCCAGTAGGAATTTCTGCCGACTTCTGGGAACCCCCAGACCCAGTCCTAGACAAGGTCCACAGCGGGAAGGAGCTGAGCACAGCAGCCAGTAATAAGCCAGACACAGCGGGATAACTCCAAACTCTGTAGAGCTCCACCTGAAATTCATCACGTGTGAAGGTTATAACTACAGCAAAGATCTACAACAAAGGGCAGAAGACAGTGCTACACAAAATGACGAGAAGGAACAAAATGCAACCTCAG
>NW_004524718.1:5472583-5485554 GCF_000260255.1 Octodon degus
TAACCTGACATAAGATTGATTCTGTTTTGTGGAAATCTTCAATGACCCTTTAACTGGGTTCATATAATTATATTTTCCTGCATAACTACCATTTTGAGAGCTCTTTATTCTCTATCTAGGACAATATAGCAACTTCTCTTGCCTTCTGGATTATGTTCTTTGTTATTTTCTATATGCTATGTCTGGAAGTATTAGCATATTTTTAGTTTGTATAATTGGAAAATATTTTACTTTTACTTTCAAAGGTATGTTTGCTACATATAAAATTCAATGAGGACAGAACTTTTTTCAGTCCTTTGAATAAATAAGTCTAGACATCTTACCCACTTGCCCTTTTTTCTAATATGGACTAAGAGGTATTTAATTTTGTTCTTCCATAGCTAATATTTTTGTATGTATATACTTTAATGATATTTTTCTTTAGAATTAGTTTTAGAAAATTTCATTTTTGTATATCTTGGTATGATTTTATTCATATTTCTTGTGCAAAAAGTTCATTTTTCTTGAAAATATGGTGCTATAATTTTAACTAAATTTGTAAATTTTAATCTTTAATTATTTATTACCTACCCCATTCTACTTTGAGAATTCTAGTTATATGAATATAAGTTTCTTGATTTTGGCACAGAGTGAACTATAATATGACTGATCAGTAAACTGTTTCTTTTTCATGTTTATTTTAGACAATTTTTATTGTTATTTTCATTTAAGTTTGCAAATAATTTTTTTACAATGTGCAATCTATTTTTAATCTCATGCTATATATTCATTTTGGAAATATTTTGCTAAAATTCACTCTGTCTACATCTTATGTCTATCACGTTTCAATATTTGTCTACAATTTTTAATTTGCTATATAATTATTATTGATTTTCAATAAAGTTAATGAGTTAAAAAATAAAAACATTTTTTTAATCTTTAAGAAAATGAAGAAAGCAGTCCAACAACAGTAATATGATGGAAAGAAGAATAGCATAAGATAGCTTGGAGTCAATGAAACAGCAGAAACCAGAACAAGAGACATAAATAATAAAAATAATAATAATAATAATAATAATAATAATAATAACAAAAACATAAAACTGTTTACAGAAATAATGGCAGGAAAAGTCCCAAGTAAGGAAAAAGAACTTGACATACAAATAAGTGAGGCATATATAATTCCCATTAGCTATATCCAAAATGAATCTACACCAAAGCATATATTAATCAAAATTTCAGATATTCAGCATTAGAACAGAATATTTTAAAAAAGAAATAAATTATATATAATGGAAAGCCAACCAGAATTACTGAAAATTTGTCAACACAAACACTTAAACCAAGGAGAGCTTAGAATGAAGTAATCCAAGTATTGAAAGAAAATAACTTCCAATCCAGAATGATATAACCTACAAAACTGTTGTTCAGAATTAATACAGAAATAAGAAACTTCTATGATAAAGAGTAACTGAAGAAATTCATGACCATCAC
Source organism: Octodon degus (assembly GCF_000260255.1). Classification (NCBI taxonomy): domain Eukaryota; kingdom Metazoa; phylum Chordata; class Mammalia; order Rodentia; family Octodontidae; genus Octodon; species Octodon degus. The sequence continues at coordinate 5,474,057 of NW_004524718.1, forward strand.
AATGTGTTCTAAAAATATTGTACAGAAAGATATTAATGTGCTCAAGTTCAAGAACACCCATTTAAAGAAGCCTCCAGTCAGGGTAAACAATTAAACAGAGGGGAAAGACAAGCAACCAATAGCAGGAAATAATATGATGAGAATAAGCCAGTATTGTCATTATAGCTACCAATGGAAATGGTCTCAATTTATCATTCAAAAGAAATAGACTGGAAGAATGGATCAAGAAAAAGATCCAACAATATCTTTTCTACAGGAAACACATTTAACTCAAAAAGAAATTCATAGACAAAGTCATAGGATGGAAAAAAATATTCTTTTGATGAAACCTGGAATAAAGTAGGAGTAACTATCCTCTTTGCAGACAATGTGAACTTCAAGCGAAGTCAAATCAAAAGAGATAAATGTCAGTACAGTCTTTTTAAAGAAAAACTCCAAGAAGAAATAACAGTCATAAATATGCACACTTCAAATATATGAACTAATTAAGGGCTGGCCAGATAGCTCAGCGGACTAAAGTGCCTGCTTAGGAGGCACAGGGACTAGGTTCAATCCCCGTGTGCTATACCGGTCCTGCCCATAAGGTGTGCTAAGAGGCAACTGAGACTAGGTATGGTGGTGCCCACCAGTAATTCCAGGACTTAGGAGGCTGAAAACAGGAGGATCACTAGAGGCCAATCCTTTTAGTGAGAACTTGTAGACCTTGTACTAAATGCATTAAAAAAATGAACTAATTATATTAACAATCATATTAGTAGACATTAAATACTAATAGACATGAAAAATAAAATAAGCTCAGGCCATCCAGATAGCTCAGCAGACTAAAGTATCTGCTTAGGCAGGTACAGGGACTAGGGTTTGATCCCCAGAATGCTGTGATGGTCCTGCCCTGAGGTGAACTGAGAGGTGACAGACTGGGTATGGTAGTGCACGCCTGCAATCCCAGTGCTTGGGAGGCTGAAACAGGAGGATCACTACGAGCCTAGTCAGCGTAGTGAGACCCTATAGACCCCATACTAAATACATAAAAAAATCAAATAAGCACTAAAACAGATGTAATGGGGCACCTGAACACCCCACTGTCACAAATAAATAAAATAACTAGACAAAAAAATAAAAAACTACTGTGATATCTCATTGTGGCTTAGATTGGCACTTTTCATGCCTTATCATGTTTAATCTTTCCATGAGCTTGTTGGTTGCTTGTGTATCGACTTCAGAGAAATGTCAGTTTATTTCCTTATCCATTTTTATTCTGATTATTGTGGTTTACTCATCAATTTAAAATTGTTCTTTATATATTTTAGATATGAACACATCTAAAACATGTTTTCAACATATGTATCATTTTAACATACAGAGCAGTTTCAAAAGCTTTTCCTAACCTGTGGATTGTCATGACAACTTTTTAAAATCAAAATTCCATTAACTTTAAATTCCTATAAACTCTTTTCCTTAAACATGTTCCACATTTGTCCTTTCACTCATCCCTTAGGTATATCTGTTGAATAGTTTGGATAATTGCATTGTCACTTTCTACTGGTCTTCTGAAAAGAGAAGCTAATGCTTAAAATTTTTTGTTTTACTCTTTTTTTTCCTCTTTTTAAATTTTTTATAGCATCTTCGATATTAATTTTTTCTTTAAACAAGTCTTACACGTTTATATCTGGTAATCGAAACAACTAATTTGAAGATAGCATTATGTAATACAGCAATTAAATAAATAAGTGAAGATAATAACACATAACTTTCTTTTCAACCAGCTAATTTTACTTGCTATAATGCCTGTTCATTCATATTAGAGCACTTTGTCAGTACTTCTTTATCCTTCCAAACAGTAATCTATTATTGAATTCTTATTACTTTGTTTAGTGAAATCTTGCATTATTTCTAATGTTGTTTTTTTTTCTATCATTATTCTGTATTCTTAAAAAAACATATTATACAAAAACAAAATGCTTTATATTATGTAGAAAGATATAGTAATCTAAGTATGAGAACTACTTCATATTATATTATCTTCTTTGATTCCTATTTTTTTTTGTTTTTGTTTTTGTTTTTTTGGTGGTACTGGGGATTGAACTCAGGACTTTGCGCTTGCCAGACTGGCACTTATGCCGCTGAGCTATATCTCCAGCCCCCCTATTTTTTTAAACCTTATTTTGAAATAAGTGGCAATTCACTGAAAGTAGAAAATAGTAACAAGAAGTTCTGTGTATTCTTCTGATGATTACATTTTATCTAAGTGTAGTACAATATCAAAACTAGGACAATTCTATGCCATTTTTGGATTCACATTTTATATCAGAATATTAGAGTTTTTTTCTAATGTATTTGGTACAGGATTTACAGAGTCTCACTACGCAGATCGGAATCGTAGTGATCCTCCTAGTTTCAGCCTCCCAAGCGCTGAGATTGCAGGCACACACCATAATGCCCAGGCTCAGTTGCTGTCTCATGGGCCCTGGGAGCAGGGCCAGCACAGCACACAGGGAATCAAACCCTGTTCCCTTCTTCTGCCTAAGGTGGCACTTTAATCCACTGAGCTATCTGGCTGGCCCTAAGATTTGAAAACTCTTCTGGAAACATCATTCACTTCATTTAACCCTTGAAGAAACAATGTTGGACTGGGGAGATAGCTCAGTAGAATAAGTGCTTACCTGGCAAGCACAAGGTCCTAAGTTCAATCACTGGTACCACAAAAACAAACAAACAAACAAAAGAAATAATGGCGTATTAATTTAATTGTCAAGAAAATCACTGCACTTTATAATATACTTTAAAGTATACTATGGAATATCCATCTGATCAAATAAGTAAAAATTAAGTTGAAATAGCTACATTTCTGGTCACAAATTCTGTATTTCAGTATGTAGCAATAGTACCACCTTCTGGAAATCTAAAGACAGCACTGCCACATTTTTCAGAATGTAAAAATAGTCTTCTGTTAATTATGGCATCACTGGCAAAAATGAGAACTTTGTTACTTTGTACAAAGATAAGACATTGCTGTATAGCTCCCAGATCAAAATAGGAAGTAAAGGATAGGAACTAAATAATTTAAAAACATGTATTGATATTGGCTTTTTTTTTTTTTTTTTTGGTGGAACCAGGGATTGAACTCAGACCTTGGTGCTTGCCAGGCAAGCTCTTATTCTACTGAGCCATCTCCCCAGCCACTCTGGCTTTTTTTTTTTTTTTTTTTTTTGTGGAACTGGGGATTGAACTCAGGCCCTCGTGCTTGCCAGGGAAGCGCTTATTCCACTGAACCATCTCCCCAGCCCCATGCCATTTATTTCTATTAAAATACTTTAGAGAAAAAAAAATGAGTTTACTTTGATGAAATTAAACAAATTATTTTACTGGCTAGTCTTTCATTTTCCTTAATTAAAATGCATAAAAGCAGCAAAAAGAATATAGAAAATAGAAAATCATATCTACAATGTAATCTGCATGAAATTGATAGTGCCACTCATTTTTTATTTTAAAAAGGAAAAAATACAAATAACAAGAACAAAGACAAACACATAGCAACACAGAATAAAAATGGTACAGAATTTCAAAACTGTTATTTCAAAATTTCAAATTGTTATATTATATATTGTTATCAAATTTGTTGCTCAGATTACCAGATATAGGCATGCAAGGCTGATCAATTAAACATTAACTGTTCCTCTCACTAAACCTCAATTTTTTCCTTGTCCTTTGTATTTTTTATTTTAAAAAGAGTGTAAAAATAATAGATGAGACATTAGAGATGATGTACATTGTAAAGAACAAGATGGAAAGTACCAAGCCATGGTTGCTATATTGCACATTGCTGTCCTCAATGAAGTTGCTCACATTACAGATATTAGCATATAGAGTTGGCCAAAGAAACAGTTTCAAATATTGACTGCTACCTTCCAAAAACCAACAGAAGTGAGCAGTACAATCATCACTGTTGTCCTGTGGATACTGCCACACTCAGAGACAAATTAAAATTTTCTCAGAAACGTTGTTTTAAGTGTAATTCACACTTTAGTGAAAAATCAAGACCTTGAGAGTCTTCCCATTATCAAACTTATTGATAGGTTTTTATATGCTTTTCTAAATAAGAGGTCTTATATGTTTTTCTTCTGAAATTAAACATATATCATTTTGAAAAATGTTGCTCTGTGCATCAAAAACATCTTATTGGATAAAATTTTAGAGTATTTTTTACACAAGTCACTAACCTAAGTACTTTAAAATGTTAAATCTTCTTAAGAGCCCTATAGATTCATATACTTATTTAATTTTAAAATTAACATTGCAAAGAATTTGCCCAACATCCCACTGAAATTGTTATAAATTGTACACACATTAATCTGGTTTGGGGACCCACGCACTTAATGACTAAGCTACGTGTTTCCTCTAAATTCTTCTACAGATAGGTACAAAGAATGAGTTGATACTAAAGTGTGAAGATAAAAATGTAGTAAATTTAATTTGTTGTAGCTTTAAAAAGCATGAGCATTCATATGTGATGCAAAGTTGCATAGGACTTATTCCAAAATTGAAGACTACTAAGGCACATTCATATTTATTGTTCTCTCTGTCTCTCTGTCTCTGTCTCTCTCTGTATCTCTCTCACACACACATACACATACACACACACTGCAAAAATGTCATCACTATACAGTTAAAAGGAAATGACAAAACTCTTGCAAAAATGTGACAATATTTATAATTGTGATGAATAATTAAATAAACATAGCACAGCTACTGGATGCAGACATAATGCTAGGAAATATTTTGATAAACATATCTAGATGACCATATGGTATTTAAGAGACAGTGTAAAACTCTATATTAAGTTTGATGCAGTTATAAAATGAAAGAGTACAAAAGACTTGCTACAAGAAAATATAAAACTAAATATTGTGCTTTCCTTTAATTAATTGAAGAACAGTATATAAAACATAAGTAAAATGCCACACTTTAAGTTGCTGAAGATCAGCAAGTGTAAAGAGGTCTAAATAAATAGTTCCAAGTAAAACAAACTCTTATAATGAGAGCTATGCTGCTTTCATGAGATCATTGCTTATTCAAGCTTTTGTGGATAGAATAACAGGCCTTTGGAATGGATAAACTTTTTTTCTAGGATCAAAAAAAAAATACTACTGAACCTTCTAATAATAATTTGTTTGAAATAATGGATTGCAAATGGAAAAATTCCAAAGCAAAACCAAATCATTTTCTCATGAATCCCCCCACAACACCCACACCCAGGAATTTTGGTAAAGAATTGAAAGGAGAGACTATATATATATATGTTCATAAATGGCTGTTCTTCCTGTCTGATAATTTGCCACGTATGTAGTGCTGCAACCTCAGTCTGAAAGCTGTATATTTTTCTATAAGTCCATGTTACGTGGGTAGAAACAATAAGAAATGTCTTACGATATTATGCCATATGGATGGGGCCGCAGGCAGGGTCAAGAAAATGTGAAAACACAGATACTTAAGGCATTTTTATATTTAAAATATATATATATAACTTTCTTTGAACCAGTTTTGTATGTTTCTATCAGATAATCTGAACAATTAATTTGAGGACAACAATATGTAATATAACAACCATTGTTGAATTCCTATTATTATCATCAGTTTTTTCAGGCATTCTTTTTTGTCTTTTTGTTTGTTTGTTTTTGTTTGTTTGAGATAGGGTCTTGCTATGCAGTTCAAGCTGGCCTCAAGCTCACTTTGTAGCCTAGGCTGGTCTTGAACTTGCAATGATCCTCCTGCCTCAGTCTCCTGAGTGCTGAGATTACAGGCACGCACCATCATATCCAGGCTGAATGTCTATTATTTTGTTTAGTGAAATTCTGTATCATTCCTAGTGTTTTTTGTGCTATCATTCTTTTTAAAAAATTAGAAAGTTCCAAAAGAAGAAAAAGGGAAAAAAAGAAAAAGAAAAAAGAAAAAAAAAAGGTTTGCATGGGAGGAGGCTGGTGGGGAAGAAAAATAAAATTAAAAAATTCCATTCCCAAGAGATATACCTTGTCTTATGTTACAGTTTGTATCTAGGTGTCCCTCCAAAGACTCAGATAGTCACTGGGTTTCTAGAGTTTGTGACTAGTCATGACTCAATGCTGGGATTGTGGGTGTGAGGGCTACACCCACGAATAGCCTGAATGCAATATAAGGAAGGGAGAGAAAGGCTTGCTCTCAGGTGCTGTTCTTGCCTTTTTGCTCTTGCTGTTTTGCTGCCTTCAACCACCAGGAACTGCTGCCCTTTGCCATGTGCCACTCTGCCTTGGAACCAGCCAAGCATGGACTGAAACTTCCACAAACTGCGAGCTAAATAAACCTTTCCTTCTTTAAAAAAATAAAAAAATTAAAAAAAAAGGAGAGGCCTGAAGGGAAAAATGTTTCATAGTTCTGTTCAAGGGTCAGGTTGTGACTTCCTACTAGAACTATTCACAAACTGAAACTGATGACATAGGTAATCAAACTCCTTTGTGACTGTAAAATCAAAGAGCTGGGCTTCTTGGTAGTGATATCATATGTTGAAGACTGGCATGAAAGGAAATGAAAGACTGAATCTCACTTGAACTAGAGATAAAGATGTGGCCAGGCTCCAAATGAGCTGGATATATGGCTGAATATGAATGATTATCTTCTCACTGCACCTGACAGAAAAATGAAATGTGGGTCAATCTGCCTGAAAATAGAAGAGAGAACAAAAAATAATTACTTAGGTCATAGTTTACTATTTGTAATGCAGTTTTTAAAAATGAATACGTTTAAAGAACCAGGAAAAGTATAGTCTCAAAGAGAAAAGTGATCAATGGAGGCAGGTCACCTATCATACTATTAAAGATGATAAAACGTAGAAGAAAAAATGGTTGAATAACTGAAGAAATAGATAAATTTAGCCCGAAATCTTTAGAACTCAAATATAATGAAGTTCTTATAAATTTACAGGTATTACAGGGACCAGTACAGAAGAATAAATTCAAAATGTACCAACAGAAAATATCTAAACATGGGGCTGGTGAGATGGCTCAGTGGTCTAAAGCACCTACTTAGAACAAGCTAAGGTAAGCAAAGCACAAGGACCTTGGTTCAATTCCCCAGCCCACATGCCAGCCAGCCCCGCCCCCTGGTGGGCTGAGCTGGCCACACACACACACAAAATAAATAAATTTTAAAATATATATATTTTATAATTTCACATGCACTGAATATCCAGAATAAATAATTTAGGGGAACAAGATGAATATTAGTGGCTGCTTAGAGTTGGGAAGAGTAGAGAAGAGATGGAAGTTACTGCTAAAATGCAATTTATTTCTGAGGTGATAAAAACATTCTCAAATCAGCTATGCTGATAGCTAAACCTATCTAATCATTGAAATATATTAATTGCCAAATAGTACAAATTTTAGAAAGGTAATAAGGACATTGTGAACAACCTCACACAAATGAAACTGACGAAATATATATGGACAATCAAGGTTTATTGAAGAAAAAATAAGATCAGCCTAATCTTTGTACTTTTATTAAAGATGTTGAGCCAGGGAGATAGTTCAGTAGAATAAGTGCTTGCCTGGTAAGCACAAGGTCCTGAGTTCAATCTCTAGTACCGAAAAAAAAAAAAAAAAAAAAAGTTGAATTTTCAGCTTTAAACCCGTCCCCAAAAGATATACTGGCATTATTTTTCCTCAAGATAGTCCTCCTTGTTTCCAATACACCTATCCAATAATTCTTGTCACTTTCTGGAAATGTTCTGGTACTCTTCTTTCATACGTGACTTTAATATTTTGAATTAATTCAAAATGCTTTCATTTTGTGGTGTTTGACTGCAATATAGCCAAAAGTTGCATAGTGGCGTATCTAATGAATAAGGGTGGCATAGTCTAATTTTTTTTTTTTTTAATGAGGCTGCCTTTCAGTTGGACGGTATGCCAAAGCAGCATTTGCCAAATTTTTATAGTACCTTGTAAAAACATACAACAGAGGAATTCCAGGGCTGCTTCAGAAAGTAGCAGGAATGATACAGCAAGTGTGTTGGAAGCAAGGAATCTCTTGAGAGGGATTAATTGTAATATGCTTTTGCCTCAATAAATTTTTTACATTTACTGGGTATTTTAGTCACTTCTTATACAGTTTTACTATTAAAGTTTCTCAAACAGATTGGTCTATATTGATTAGAATATGAACAAATCTCTCAAAGGCTTTGTGTAAAAGCTTGGTCCGTAGGAGAGGTACTATGGACATTGAGGAGGTTGGGTCTATTGGCTGATTGGGGTGGTTCTCTTGTTGCTGATAGTGGGAACTCAGACCATTTAGATTTTTTTTTGTTTCTAGATTGATAATAAAAATGGTATGACCATTAATCATGATGTCAACATGATTATCTCAGGAAATGCTTAGCCGATTAATGAAGCACACTTTTCAGTTTACCTGTGTAATGGAAATATGATCTTGAGTACATGCTATATATATAGTTCCTGATTCCTTTCCTCTCTGGTACTGTTTCCCTGCTCTGCTTCCTTTCACAATGAACTACATCTTTGTTTTCGCACACCATTCTGCCAGGATGTTTCTACCATGGAGCCAGATGGCCATGGTTTGGATCCCCAGCTAACATGACTAAATTAAACTTTTACTTAAGCTTTGGATGTTAGAAAAACTGAGTTAACTGATTTAAGAGAAGGAGGATCATTTCTGTGACTATATAAAAAGATTAGAAGCCTTTAGAATTGGTTACCAGGAGGATTTTGAAAATTATGATGATATAGGCTAGAAAAGCCCTAGAATATCATAAGTAGAGCTTGATGGATAAGTAAAGTGGGAACTCAAAAGGCCAAAATGCTGACAGAGATTTGGACAGGAAAGTGCAAGCTCAAGAGGTTTCAGATGGGAACAAAGACTGTATCAGGAAATGGAATTTTTCAATAGATTGAAGAGTATGTACAGTAGGAAGACTTTTGAAGACAGTCAACATTCAGGCTGCAGAATGGGCACTGTTGGCTGCTTTTAGCTATATTTATGGAGACACAAAAAAACAAAGCACAAAAATTCGAAAAACTTACATTTTGGCCCACAAGGAATTCATGTAAAATTGGGACCAAAGGAGATGTGGCTGCTAACACATTTAGCACCATAAAAAAAATAGCTGCACAAACAAAAACAAGAACATTGTACATGGACAAGATGCCTTCAGGGTATCTCAGAAAATCGCAAGACTCCACGTATCCCAAGGCTCATAAGTGTAAAAATTTCCAATTTTAATTTGATAAGACCGTCTCTGAAACATCTTCTTGAGAAGGGATGCTTGCTCAAGAAGGGCCTCCATGACCATTTAATTCTAAAATACCCTCCAAATGTCTCACGTGTTAGGAGATGGAGCCTTGTCTGAGGTGGGCCACTGAAGGTGTGGTCAGTAAGGGTATATTCCTGTCACCAACTCCTTCCCAACTTATGTGTTTTGTAGCTTGTCATGAGATGAGCAGCTTTCCTCCTCCGTTTCTTTCCAGCATGCCACTCTGCCCTGGAACCAGCCAGCTATGCACTGAACCTTCTAAAACCATAATCATAATAAGCCTCTCCTTTAAATTGCAGGTATTGGGTATTTTATTCCAGCAACAGAAAAGCTGACAAATACAGTCTCTTAGGGAATTAGTCCCCCAGATTTATTTCACCTTGCACAGCCATCCAGAGAGCACAGAAACTCAGAGAACACTGCAGCCATGGCTCAGAGAGCCTACCTAGTGCTTCCACTAACAGTTGAATTTGTCATCATGCATGAAATGTTGGTTTTATTGGTATGTAGAACCCAAGAGCCGTGAGGTCAGAGAGACTTCCAGTCAGATTTCAAAGAAAAGCCTAGGACGCAAGGTTAGGAGCCCCAGAAAAGAGGCAAGGTATAAAGTTGTGGAAATAAGCTGAAGGTGCGGAGACCTCAGGAAATCAAAAATGCCAGGATTATGCAATATCTTCCTACAGTTATAGGCTCTGAGTGAAGGTAGTCCAAGACAGACCATCTGGGCTGCAACTAGCAAAGCCATGAGGGTGAGGCCACCCAAATGTTCTGGACTGCACATCTTAACCCTATGTGCCTCAAATGCTAGATATGCAACTACAAGTTTTGATATTCATCCTCCTAGATTTGGATTTCTTTTCCATGTCCTTATTCCTCTCTTTCAGAATGGGAATGTTTACCCTGTAACACTGTATTTGGAGATTATGTAATGTTTTTTAAAATTTTTATAGAAATTCACAGTTAAAATTTTGCTTTGAGCTTCAGAAGACTCATGGACATTCAAAAAATACTGTAATTGTTGAGACTTTGGGGATGAGATTATTGTATTTTTCGTTCTAGGCAAGATAGTTGTATCATATTAAGCAAAATTATTAATCTATTATTATTTGGTTCAAGATTAAATATGATTTAAGTGCCAAATTGAGAAGGGGTAGATTGTGAGTGCTGTGATGTGTCAATTTCAGTGGATTAAAAAACATCTACAAGAGAGTAAAGGGAACTTTTGGGTATATCTGGGTGGCTGATGGAACATGACTTTGGAATTATGATTTCTGCACATTTCTTCTCTGATACTATTCTCTGCTGTCTTTTCCAGAAGCCAAAACTAAGTAGTGCAGCTTAGCCACACCTGTCCACCATGTTTCTGCTTGGAGATCAATGACTGTGGAATGAATCCACTGAACCTATGCACCACGCAAAACCTCTAAGCTTTGGGGTTTGGGTACTGCGTCACAGTGAAACCTTGGTTCAATAATTTAATTTTTTCCACAGTTCTGGTCACAAACAGAATTGGACAAGAACAATCAAATTCAATGGTCAATCTAATTTGGTTCTCATCCTATTTTGTTTGTGACCAGAAACGTGGAAAGAATTAAGTTCATGAGCTACCACTGTACAAGTAGTTTGTTCTAGCATGTGCTCCCACAACAATCTGCTTCTCTTGGACTGTAATCTCATAAGCATGAACCTAAGTAAGTCCTTTTTATTATGTTAATTACTTTGGATATTTTATTACACAAATTAAAGCTAATGTAGTTGATAGTGCTTTTTAGAAAAAAATGCTACTATCAGTTATGTTGACTGTTTACAGTTAAGTTGGCTGTTTAGTTGTAGATTTGTGCATAACAATGTCTGTTTTCTGAAGACATGTTCATAGGAATACGATTTTGAGATTATAACACTAATGATTCTAAAGCTGTTGAAACAAGTCACCAAATCCTTTCTGTAAAGCTTAGGTCTTCCCAAACTTGTGCCTTGTTATCACTTTAAAATAACTTGAAGAGAAACTCTGGGACCTTGGAGTTAAATATTTCTTCTTGTGTTTCCTGTCAGAAGTAACTGCTTGTTGCATACTAATTATTAAATTACAAATATATGTAATTGTGCAAAATGCTAGCAAGTTCAATCACAACTTAAGCTCAGAAAAAAAAAAAGTAAGGCTGAAAAGGCAATTTGTGCCAAAAGCTGTAAGTTGCTAATATATATA
>NW_004524718.1:5485654-5492740 GCF_000260255.1 Octodon degus
TAATTTTATTTATTTTTTTTTGCTATACTGAGTATTGAACTCAGGGACTGGTGCATGCTAGACAAGTGCTCTGAGCTACAACCCCAAGCCCCCAAAATATTTTCCAAATAACAAAATCTTAAATATGTATCTAGTCTCATACTTCTGATTTATTTAGAAATGTTTCATGAAAAAATCTGAGTACAGTTCATCATCATGGTAACAATTATAATTGTACAACCCATCAGTTTTTATGTCACTAAAAGTGGCAAAAGACAAAAAGTTCCTCTTTCCTAATGTGACAGCAGACTAGAAACTGTAGACCATATTTTTCAGGAGATGGTAAGCCACTAAAAATTCCTCAGTAGAGGAATTAGACTCATCTCAATGTTCAGGGAAACTATTTTGACAATAATGTGAAAAATGATATTTTTTTCTGGGTATAAATAAAGCGCTCATTTCTTTAGCATACGCTTATTTAGCTGCAGTTTTAGAACACCCTATCTACAAGGGCACACATGTACAAGTTTTTAATGATGGTAATAAAATTATGATGAACACTATGCTTATTTTTTATATGACTAATCATACCTGTAAAATAGCTGTCATGTGGAAGGATAACCATTTCAGAAAATGACACTGAAAAGTCCAATTTCGAATGTTAGTGTCAAGAATTAGGCCCTCCCATAGAGAAGTTGCTTACTGACATTTACTTCTAGATATAGTAAAACTTAAATCCAAGGCAAATATAATGATCCTCATTCTATATAGGAAAATCTCAAGGTTCAGAATTGAGGGAGCAATCTGACTGTCATGCAGACAAGAGTTATATAACTTGAATTTGTTACTTTACTTTCAATACCAGAACCTGCATGCATGTTTGCTTTGCTTTATCGCTAGATATTAAAATACAGCAGTGATGAGAATTTAGTGACCCATAGTAGAGTTTAAATTGATTGTTTAACCATTAATAGCTTGTCAATCTTTTTAAGGGTCCACACTTCACGTTCTCTCTACTAGCCACACCATTACAGGCAGCTAATGAAATGTGTGGGGAGAGTGGGCAGATGGTTGAAGCTGATGGAGCTGCTACAGGCTGCTTTCACTGATGACAGGAGGTGGGTGCTGTATCAGCTTAAATGGTCTCAACCAACTGGAAAAAGACCCTGGGGAGAGATAACCACAAACTAACCATAAGGGGATTTTCCATTCAGTAGAATGTGCACCTTAACTGCCCAGAGATCCTTGGGGTAACCAGTCCTCATTATTACCTGCTTAAGGCTCCAGAAAAAGGGGGAAAATCACGCATACTTCAAAACTAAAAGCAGTGCAGGAGTAAATCATGAATATGTAAGAACAGGATAAGGAATAAACAAAGTCAAAAAGTATAGCAAAATGAAACCAAAACAAAGAAACTACTGTTGCCCACATTCTGGGGAGTCCTGGCTTGTTTGTGAGCCATCTCCTGCTTTGCAATAAACTCTTTTCACTTCAAAACCACTTCCTCACTTGCCAGGGATCTATAAGCTGAATTCTCCAGTCACCAAAATCCAGGAAATTGAACGGTGAGATAATATAACTTTATAACAGAATTCTTCACTTTTCTGAATCTCAAGATTTCTCCACCTGAAATAAAAGGATAATACCACTGCTATGATTTCTAGAATGTTTTTTAGGGATTGAATTCAAAACCTTGAGCTTCCCAGGCAATCACTCAACTGAGCTATCTCCCTGTCCTGATTTTTTTTTAAGGGAAGGGTCTACAGGGTGTTCAGGGTCTCACTACTAGAATGGACTCAGAGTGATCTGCCTGTTTACAACCTCACAAGAGCTGGGATTACAGGTGTGCACCACCACGCCAGTCTCAATTGCCATCTCAGTGACCCCGGAGGTGGGGAAGTGGGCAGCACAGCAGGCCTGGGGAACTGCTTGAAGGCACTTTAATCTGCTGAGCTATTTGCCTGGCCCACCACTGCTCTGATTTCAATATGGTATATTCCCTCTGAAACCAATATTGTAACTTAATTCTCATCATAAGTGAAAACCATAAGTGATGATTAGGGCTGTGCATTCACACATCGATTCCATCAACCCATGGGATTAATGAGTTTTCTTGAGAGTAGGTCTGGTATGAAAGCCACCTTGACTAAATCTCTACTGTGCCCCACGTTTCTTGCCATGTGATGCCCTAAATAGCTCTGGGACTCTGCCAGCATGAAGGCTTCACCCGATAATGCCTCTGGAGCTTGGCACACAAGCATAGACCAAAAAAACCTTTCTTTATGGCTGACCAAATCTATGTATTGTGTTATTTAGCAACAAAATACATATTGAGTCAATACCAACTTCGGAAGATTTTCCTAACATTTAAGGTTTACGTGTATAAAACACCATGTACATTCCCTGACGCAGTGAACTTAAAGGTCAGTACTTAGTCTCAGCTTCAAACATTATTTCATAAATTGCATAACAACCCTGCAACTAGTAATTTTTAAATCCCTCTTATTCCTCAAAACAATAAGCAAAATGCAACTATAATGTACTGAGCTAATGAACTTCTCAAAAGCAACAGGGATAAAATACATGAGGTCTTGTCTCCTAGACAAAACTTTTAGGTGTCCAAATGGAATGACATTCACCTAAACAATACTGAATGTTAATTATGTAACAAAATTTCTCTCCAAAACATAAATACATTTACTTACAAACTATATATAAAGATAAATACTCTTTACCATAATTTTAAAGTTCTTCATATATAATGACATACTTGGTTGACTGCCTTTGCAAACTGCAAGCAATTTGTAGAAAATGGTAATACTATACATGCAAGTCTCTGGAAGGTTTTCTCTGTGAGTATGAAATATAATTTAGCTTTAGTATATTATGAGCATTCAAAAATATCGAAAAATTATAGCAAGAGTCAGGAAAAGCTATTTTTTTCACTTAAGTGGTATTAAATAATTTTTGTACTGTTATCAGGAAAAAACAAAAGTTGTGTGACCACAGCACCAGGTAGAATTCTAATGAAATTTTCAGTCATTAAGCAGTATATCTTTAAGAATCAGGGAGAAAAAAAAAATGCTTTCTGCCTGATAACCAGTTAGGAAGAAACTTGAAAAAGCTCTGAACAGTTTAACACATTTGCTACTTCCCTGTAGGACAGTTGTTATACCAAAAAAGAACACAAGGAATGAGAAAGACATGGAGTGTTTTTTTTTTTCTAGAATTTAATATCTTAGAAAACAAAGGTATAAAAGTTAACAAAAATTTAAAGATTCATCTGGGGGGTAAATATAGGGACTAACGATCTTTCCTCTTAATTGATATAAGGTAAAAAGTAAAACGTATTTTTAAAAAAACCCATCAGCTACAGTTGTTTACTATAATGCCAAACTACAAAAAAAGTAGGACAAAGCTAATTAACTGAGCAAACACACATCCACACATCATGACCTTAGCAACGAATTTCAAAATACGTACAGTTCTGAAGGTCCAAAGTGAGGCTCATCTTGCCCGCTTAGATTCTACTTCTTCAAGAATCCACTCAATGCCATTCAGAAAGCCAGTGAGAGTATCAGCTTCCATATCCTGGACCTATGGATACATTTTAAAAATGTCAATAAGAAATTGACACCTAAATGTTATGACTGGAAGGGACATTTTCTAGATATTAAAATATTAAATAGCTATTGTATAATGGAAATACAACAGAAAATAAACACATATGACAACAAATTAGAAAACCTGGAAGAAATGGAAAAACTTCTGGACACATGTAACCTACACAAATTGAACCAAGAAGATACAGAAAACCTAAACAGATAGAGAGACTGAATCAGCACAAAAAGTTTCTCAACAGGGCCAGGGATATAGTTCAGTGGCACAAGCACCTGCCTGGCAAGCACAAGGTCCTGAGTTCAATTCCTGGTACAAAAAAATAGTTTCTCAACAAAGGACAGGCCAGTGTTAGACAGCATCACTGTTAAATACTACAAAATTTCAAAGAAAGAATTAATACCAACCCTCTCCAAACTGTTACAAAATATTACAAAGTGAGCTCTTCCAAAGTCTACAAGGCCAGCACTGCCCTAATATTAAACTATATATGGACATAATATAAAAAGGTAATTACAGACTAGTATTTCTAATGAGCAAAGATACAAAAATTTCCAGTAAAATACTAGCAAACTGAATCCAATAAAACATTAAAATTATCAATCATTCTGATTAAGCGAGATTTATCCTAGGAATACAAGGACGGTTCAAAGTACTCTGATTAATGAACACATCATATCAACATAATTAAAGATAAAGCTATATGAGTGGTTCATTAGATGTGAAAATCATTCAGTAAAATTCAACATTACTTCATGATAAAAACTCAAGACAGCGATTTAGGGAACATAAATCAACATAACAAACGCTATTCATATAACAAACCTACAGTCAACAACATACTAAGTAGCAAAAAGCTTCGCTTTCTTGGTTTATTTTTTGGTCAAAAGTTTTTATAAACAAACATTTACTTGAGAGACAGTATGGCAGTAATTGGTATGACATGACAAGCAGTACATATTTAGAAGACCAGAATGACAGGCATTCTAAGCATGACCCATTACACATTGCTATCTTCAGTGCAGTTGCTTAGTTCACAGGTATCAGCACACATAGTTAGTCAGGGTGAGAATCCTACCAATTAACTGCTAGTTTCAAAAACATGCTGAAGATTCTCAGGATCATTGCCTTAACCATCTTGTGCATATAAATGTATGGTGCTGCCCCTGTCATGTTTCCTAGCTTTTCTCCTTGCCCTCTCTTTGTTGGTCAAACTTTAAGATGAATTTTATTTACAAAACAGTTTCTTTTGTTTTATAAAATTATAAAACATGACTCTTAACAAGGAGACACAACTTCTCAGACTCTTAAGCTACCAAAGGCTTAAACTCATTTTTCCCTTTTTCTGTAATAGCAACTTATGGGTGCTGTGTCTTCTCTCAAAATAACACAGTGACCAATTGCCTCTGACACGAAGATGTCCACTCAGGTCAGAATGTGAAGCAGCAAAGTCTTCTCACTAATCCAGGACCCATGCAGCACCAAGATCAGTTGCTTGCCAAAGCGGGGGACCTGGCACTCTGTGGCCATGCAGAAGTCCTCCATCCCACCTTCAGTGATGCCTCTTGGTTGGCACTCTTTGACTGGGTAGAGTCAAAGTTACTTTTGTAGTTGTTCAGACAAAATACCTGACATTCAAAGGAAAGGTTTATTTCAGATCACATCTTGTAGAAATTTCAGTCCATAATCAGCTGGCTCCAACACAGGAAGGCATAGCACAGTGTATCGCAGGAGAGAAACAGTTCATGGCAGACAGAAAGTAGCAAAAGCAGCAAGCATCAAGGAATGACAGCAGTCTTCTTCAGGTCCTTTGTATTCTATCCAGGACACATGCCCTTAAGCAGGTAGCACTTATACACAGGGTGGGCTTTCTCATTATCCACACCAAGAAATATGCAATCCAATCAGTGGACTGATTCAGTGATCACATGCCCTTAATCCCAGCTTCAGACACTCTAAACCCACCCAATTCTGAAAAATCCAACTATGACCACATGAGCTTTTGGGGGAAATATCCAGGCCCAAGCTGTAACAGAGAACACTTAACAGATGACTCTTCCTACCTTCCTAAATTTGAAAGTAGACAAAGTCCTCCAAAATATCAATGTTCATAATATAATTGGAAAAACTCTCATGCTTAGAAGTTCCTTGTGGCAAACCTTACTGACAGTTTTCAAGAAAAGATTCTCACTCATGGTTACTTTTGCTGAAGTATAATGATAATAAGCATGCCCTGGTGCCCTCTCATTACTATTGTCAGTGAAAACTCTGAGCTTAACATAGGCTAACATCGAAAGCAAGTCATATGAACTAATAGCTTTACTCATACAGGGCAGAAGGTTCAGACTGAAACATTTTTGAAAGTTGGGCTTTACTTTTGAGGGTTCTCTCTGGGATTTGCCTCCCTTTTGAATGGGTAATCACAAATTGCACATCAGGTGAAGGATGTTTTTACACGTCATCCTGTATTTCACCCAGAGCAAAGTGAGTACCCTCTACTGCTCCAACATCCTGATATCTATAGCTCAGAAAGTGATGCTGGAGAGCTGCCAAATGATGCATAACCCAGGTACCTGTGCTGATTTTCCACTTGATATAGTTTATGTAAAATAGAGTTGCTATGTTCAAGTATTTATATATTAAATTGGCAGGCAACTAAACATCATGTTCTTAATTATTAAAGCACATCAGTAACATCATATAACTCAGTTGTGTCCCAAATTTTCTGATCAAGGAGATTATGGAAACACAGAGGAATGTGATCGATGATGTATTGTGTGCCCAAGGAGAGTCACATGGAGAGAAAACATTCTCTCAGCCTTTTACAGAGAGCAAATTGGTCAAGCATTTGCCATGATTCATCTACATGGCTGACACTGACAAAGGATCTACAAAGTGCAATACAGGCTTACAGGATAAATCCTAAGGGGACTTGACTGAACTTATTAGACACAAAAGTTATATTTCTTATTATATAAGTCTTGCTTTATCTTGGTCTTAACCATCCAGCAGAAAAGTATAAAGACGAGATATATAAAGTAAAGCCATATTAATATGCTGAGCTGTAAAAGGCTCTAGTCAACAACTTCTGTGGACAACCCACTACTATTGTGGACTAGAGGTATATAAAGTAAAGCCATATTAATATGCTGAGCTGTAAAAGGTTCTAGTCAACAACTTCTGTGGACAACCCCCTATTATTGTGGACTACTGGACTGTGTTGGATTGTTTTGCTGAATTCAAGTACCTATAGTATGTCGATGCCAAAAGAATACCCATCGAGACCCAGTCCTAGCCCAGGTCCGGAATTTCTGCCGAGTTCCGGGAATGCCCAGTCCCAGTCCTAACCCTGGTCTGCAGCGGGAAGGAGCTGAGCACAGCAGCCAGAACTAAGCCATACACAGGGGGATAAGCACAAACTCTGTAGAGCTCCACCTGAACTTCAGTACGTGTGAAGGTTATAACTACAGCAAAGATCTACAACAAAGG
>NW_004524718.1:5505922-5522633 GCF_000260255.1 Octodon degus
ATACACAGAGCAGCAGTGGACTAGAACTGAGTACTCAGAAATAACTCCATACAACCAGAGTCAACTTATTTTCACCAAAGTTTCTGTAAAAAATTTATCTAAAGAAGCAACCATCCTTTTAATAAATGGTGCTGGGAAAAATGGGTTTTCATATGTTTAAGAATGAATGTAGATCCTGTCTCAGTTACTCTTCTTTCATTGCTGGGGCAAATATCTGACACTCAAAATGAAGGAAGGGAAAGTTTATTTAGCTCACAGTGACTGGAAGTTTTAGCCCATGATCAGCCGGTCCAAGGCAGACTGGCACATGGCAGTGGGCAGCAATTTATGGCAGTGGCAAAGAGCAGAGAGCAAAATGGAGGAGTAGCAGCAATAAATGGCAACAGAGAGGAAGTCTGTCTCTCTTAAATTGCATTCAGGCTCTCTGCCCCAGGCTAGAGGAAGTACTCACTCCCACAATCCCAGCAGTACTAAAACCCATAATCCCAGCCTTGATCATGTTATGAGGCTTTGGGGGGACAAACAGACACAAACCATAACAAATCCCTACCTTTCACCAGTAACAAATACTAACTCAAGGTTGAACAAAGACTTAAATGTAAGATGTGAAATAATGAAAACTATTAAGGTAAAACATAAAGACACAGGTGTAGGCAAATCTACCTTAAATAAGACCTTCAAATCACTGGAAACAAAAATAAAACTTAGGCAAATAGAACTATATAAAACTAAAAAGCTTCTACACTTCTAAGGAAAGAATCATCAGCATTAGGAAACAACTTAGAGAATGAAGAATATTTGTTAAATACACTTCTGATGTGAAGCTGATATCTAGAATATACCAGAAATTCAAAATCTCAATAGCAAGAGAACTTATACATACACCATATCAAGAAATTGGATCATATGTAATTGAAAAGCTTCTGCACAGTAAAAGAAGCAACCAGCTCAGTGAAAAGACAACTTATAGACTAGGAAAATTTTTTGCTAGATAATCCTTAGAGGACCTATATCTAGAATATGTAAATAAATAAAAAATATTAGACCCTCCCCAAATAAAAGACTCAACAAAAATGGGCAACTTCACAAAATCAGACACTTCACAGAAGTACAAATGACCAAGAAATACATGAACAAATGCCCAACAACACTGGCCATTAGAGAAACGAAAATTAAAGCAACACTGAGATTCACCTCACCACAGAAAGAATGGCCGTCATCAAGATCAACTAATAACAAATGCCAGTGAGGCTTGCAAGAAAAAAGGAGCCCTCCTACACTGCTGCTGGTAATATGAACTAATACAACCACTTCAGAAATCAGGATAGAGATTCCTCAAAAATCTGATCCAGGTATTGTCCTTCTAAGTACCTTCCCTAAAGAGATAAAGACAGCATATTAGAATGATACATGCATACCTATGTTTAAAGCAGCACATGGAGGCATGAAACCATGATATTAAGGGACATAAATCAGATATACATTTAAATACTGCATGTTTTCCCTTATGTGAGAAACTCAAAGCATAAATAAAGATCAAAATAAAAGAGAATAGGAAGTTTGGAAAAAGATCTTTCTCAAGTGGAAAGATCAAAAAATAGAAGGAAGGCAGGATGGAAGGTGGGGGAAAAGGAATTTTTAAAAAAGGAATTAATATCCAATATGTACATGTACCAACTCTACATAAGGAATACAGATGTTATACATTACAAACATTTTCCATAAAAGGGGAAGAAAATCAAGAGATGAATGGATGGGAGAGGGATAAAGGGCAAAGTGGATAAAAAAGCAATTACAATGCATTGTGTACATATACCAATTTCCCACAAGGAATAGAAATACTAGACACTCAAATATTACCTATAAAATAATGAAAAAAAAAGAATTCTAAAAAAATGGACAATTGACAAACATTTTTTAAAAAGAATCAAATGACCAATAAGTACACAAAAAGTGTTCAACATGAGGATCATGAGAGAACTATGAATCAAATTCTTCATGAGATATTTCTTCATTTCCATACCTATTATCAAAGACAGATAACAAGATCTGGTCAAGATGTGGAGAAAAGAGAATCCATACACGCTATTAGTGGAAATGTACATCACCATAAGCATTATGGAAAACAGTATGGAGATTCCTCAAAAATTATAAACAGTACTACCATACAATGCAGCAATCCCACTAATAAATACATGTATCCAAAGGAAATGAAATGTTAAAGAGACACCTGCATTCCCACATTCATTGCAGTGTCATTTACAACTGACAGAACAGAATCAACCAATGAATGGTTAAAGAAAAATATGGTATATACACAATGAATAATATTCTTTTGAGAAAAAAAGAATAATAATAGAATAGCTATTTGTGACATCACTATGAAGGGACAATCATTATGTTATGTGAAACAAACCAGACACAGAAAAACAGGTGCCAAATGATCTTACTTATACATGGAATCTTAAAAAGCTGAGAGGAAACCCAGAGGTTGAGAAGAGTAGAAAAGAAGAAACAGAGAAAGGTTGATCAATGGGACTGTTATTGTTACACAGGAGTAAGTTCTGAGGTATATTTTTAAAATGTAGAAGTAAGGATTTTGAATGTCTTCTTTATAAAGAAATAATAAATATTTGAAGAAAATAGCATGCTTAATCTCAGATATTTCATGATGTATATGTGTGTTGTAATATCACGTAGTACCCCACTACTTCGTAAATTTTTATGGTTTTTATATAATAGTTAAAATATAAGTTTAAGGATTTGAAAAACAAGTGTTGAAAACTGCCACTTCTAATTGTAGGGCTAAAACTCCCACCACTCAGGAGGGTACACCTTTCTTACTAGCCTTCACCTTGTATTCCAAAGAGCTGCTAGAGCACGAGGGACAAAACACAAGAGAAGAATGAAGAAGATCCCCTAAATTTTTCAGCAAAAGCATCCCATAATTAAACTACATCTTGTGAATTAACAAAATAAAAGACACAGTCTTTTCTTTTAATGTTTTTGGTGGTTCTGGAGATAAAACCTAGAGCCTCATGCATGCTAACCAAGCACTCTACCACTCAGCTACATCCACAAGACATAACCACCTATATATATATTTTTTAATTCTTAAAGCATAATACATTGATGCTGTTGCTCTAACTGGAGAGACAAGTAGGGAGCAGGTATAGAGGCAAGGACTGATCATCTGAGATTTGTTAACACCAAACTGTTAAAGTTTACATTATATGCTAGTCCATTAAAAGAATATGAATACAAAAAACAAAACTGGTATGGTTTGGATAAATGCCCCAAAAGTCTACCTGTTAAAAGCCTGCTTGGTCTCCACCTGGTGATGCTATCAGAAGGTGGTGAAACTTAAGAGGTGGGCCCTAGTGGGAGATCTGATGTCCTTGAAGGGAAAACAGCATGTCAGCCCTTTTCTTTCATTCCTGGACAAGCAACAGACCAAACAACCATGGACTGAAAGTTTTAAAATGAGTCAAAATTTTTTTTTAAATCTACAGTATTAGAGATTGATCCCAGGTTCTTTTTTTCTTCTGTTTTCTTTGTTTGTTTTTAGACAAATTCTCATCAAGTTGCTAAGTTATTCAGGCTGACAACAAACGTTCATTCCTCCTCCCTTAACCTCCCAGAGTGATGAGATTGTAAGTACGTACCATCACACCTGACTTCTCTCCTCTTTTTAAGTACATTGCCTCAGGTAACTGTCATAAACTTAGAAAGGTAACACAAAAGTCAAATAGAAAAGTGAAATTTTTATCACCAGAGAAGCTAAGGCCTTACCATCCATGGGTGGTTTATGCGACTGAGATGCAGTTCATGGGCCAAATAAAAACAAGGCATTCTTTTTACATGTGCTTCAGAAATACAAGATAAAACCAGCATTGGTCTTCCTAAAGATCCAAAAGCTGGATCTGTCATTGCCATAATGTGAGAAAATTCATCTTCCCATTCATGTCCTAAAGAAAATAAGCCAGATATATTAATTGTTTTCATAATTATTTTTAAAATAATAAAATAAGTCACTGTCCCGCCATAACACTAGAACAAGTAGCTTTTTGAGGATAATTTTGGTGAAGTGAAAGCGCAAAAAATTCACAATAGCATTCAAATGTCTCAATAGTTGAAAAGTAAAAATATTATATACATTTTTCTCCCAAAAAACTACAGCTGCCTTATTTACAAATTTTAAGAATATAGTTATATCTAGATTTTTAAATTAAAAATATCTATTTTTATTGAATGTTTAGACTATTTATATACATCATGGAAAGCATAATTCTAAAATGAAACTCAGAGCACCTGTGTAAATCCTTTCCCCTTGAGGTGTTGGAGAACATATAATAATTACATATCCCTCCTAAGACTAGGTTTTAAGACAAATCTGACTTTAAGAAAGAGACTGAGCTAATTAAAGTGAACCTTTAAAAAGGGCTTTTCCTATTGAAAGAAATTACATGAAAGAGATCCTTCACTTCTGGACTTGAAGATGAAGAAAGTCATACAAGGAATTTCAGAAAGCTTCCAAATAAAGGTTTCAGTTAGCAGCAACAAAAGTATTAAGACTTCAGTCTTATAACAATAAGGAACCCAACACATCCAATGGTGAGTCTGGAAGTGGATTCTTTCTCAGAGTCTTGAAGAGTGCATAATATACCCAATACCCTAAATTCAATCTGTAAGATAAAAACACAATTCTACCACATCTAGACTTCTGACACAGAGAACTGTGTTCAAATACGTGTCATATTAAGACATTAAATTTGAAGTAGTTTGTTTTATATCAATTGAAAAATAAATAATTTTTTTTGTATTTTAGGGAAGGGTCTACAGGGTATTCAGGGTCTCACTACTCATTGACTCCTGATTCTCTTGTTTATAACCTCGAAAGTGCTGGGATTACAGGTGCACACCACCACACCCAGTCTCAATTGCTGTCTCAGCACACTCCAGGGCCAGGGCCGGCATGGCAGGCATGGGGATTGAACTCCCAGATCCCTGTGCCTGCTTGCAGGTGCTTTAATCTGCTGAGCTATTTGGCCAGCCCTTGAATAAAATCTTAATGTGATCACCAACATGGTACATTTAAATCTATCATTCCCCTTAGATTTTGACTGTACAATCTATTCTTCATTCCTTTTCCTCTATTTTCTAGCCTTCTTTTGAAGTGAGCTTTTATCATTTTACTACTGTATTAGTTAGTTATAGCTGCATTATACTTCTTTAGTTATTAAAGGATTTGTAATAAACATTCTTTTTTTAAATGTATTTAGTATAGTGTCTACAGGGTCTTACTACACAGATCGGACTCATAGTGATCTTCCTGTTTTCAGCCACCCAAGCATTGAGATTACAGGTGTGTGCCACCATGCCCAGTCTCAATCAATGTCTCAGCATGCCCTGGGGGGAGGGCTGGCATGGCATGCCAGGGATTGAACCAGGGACTCTGCACTCTGCCTAAGCAGGCACTTTAGTCCGCTGAGCTATCTGGCCGGCCTTGTAATAAACATTCTTACCTATAAGTCTACTTTTAAAAATATATTTTACAAATAGAAATAATCCTATAATCCATTAATTTTCCTTTAAATAATTAAAAGTAAATTAGAAAAAACTTTGGAATATGTAGCTATATTGTTTACATTTCAAGGTTCTTCATTTATTTTTGTAAATGCAAATTTCTACCTGGTATCATACTATTTTGTCTGAATAGTTTCCTTTAAGATTTCTTACAATGAGATTTACTGAATATACATACAGTATATATATAGATAGATAGATAGATAGATATAGATATAGATATATGTATAAAGATACATATATATTTAATTAGAAGGACTGGTAATGCTACTTCTTTTTAAATTTGTTTATTAGGAAAAAAGGAAGAGGGGTCAAAAAACTGATGGAAGAAGGAAGGAAGGATGGAAAGGGGGATGAAAACCATGGAATTAAGATGTAACAGGCAGGTTTATCAATTCCCCAAAAGAAAGGTAAACACCATGTACTACGAACATACTAATAGAAATGGTTTGCCCTCATGAATGGATTGATGGCAGTAGAAAAAAAAGGCCTTTGGGGAAGTGATTCTCTTTCTTTTGCTATTTTTCCAAGTGAGGGTCTATTCACTTTTCCTTCTTGTTCAGAATGAAAGAGCCATTAGCAGTGGGCTGTGCCACCTTGTGCTAAATGAAAGAGCAAATGTTCTGTATAAATTATTTGAATATAGTCATAGGTGGAAAATGTCAGTAATAAAAAGTGAGAAGTATATCATAAGAAAACATTATATAGCCATAATATCAAGCTTTGATGTGCATCAAAATTCCCTCAGGTACTGATATGAACAGATGTCCATGATTCACCTCAAATCTATGAACCACAAGCCATTAGGGTAAGAACTGGCCAGATATATGTTTAACAAGATCACTGCATGATCCTAATACAAAGCAACAGCTGAGAAACCACTGTTAATGGTAATGGTAAGAAAATCAGAGTGATAAAACTATCAAATTTTTAAGATAACTCATTAAGTACTTAAAGTTATTTTTTATTTGTTTGGCTTGCAAAGGCTGATGCTTTTGAAAAGAAAATAAGAGTGTGCTTACTTTTATGAGCTTCAGCATTTGCAACATAGATGAACCCATCTACAACTTCACAGACCTTTTGAATTTGTGGAATTACACTGTACCGGCTTCTCTGTTGGTCATCTCCTTCAAGCTGCAGGTTGAACATCTTGTTAACTGCACTTGTATGTTCTTCCCTTGCTCTATCCCTTTCCTTTCTATATGGAAAAAGTAAAAAATATGATCATTCCATACGCAGTAAACAGATTCCATTCTAAAATTTTTAGGTATGTCAACAAGTGGGTAGACTTATTTGGTAACTGAATATAATAATCAAGATATTGAATTTACCTTGTAGTTGAATACAGTATCAGGATGTTGAATTTATGTTGGTTGCTCAACTGAAAACTGACTCCTGATCCAATACCTAAAGAAAAAAATAATCAGCAAAACAAACTGATAAATGATAGCAAAAAAAAGGCTAGAAAATGTGTTACCTAATGAAAGCAAAACTAACAAAGAAGAACTACAGATTATACACAGCTTTGTAATAAAATGCAGTGTTCATGTTGAAAAGAAGATGCTATATGGAACTTTCATTCTGATGATAATGAAGATATGGGTAAAGAACAAAGAACTGCTAGGTTCATCATGGTCTTTTTATATCATTATCAACATCCTCTGTTTAGACACAAAAACATAAAAAATATCTACACCCTTTAGGGTTACTGTAAGTATTGAGATCCCATACATAAAATTCCTGGTTGAGTGACTAGTAAATAACAAGCGCTAAATATTAGCTTCTTAGTCCTTTACTTAGTATAGTGATTGAATGCTGTCATCTGTATTTCTTAACCTCTTCCATCCTTTGGTTGTTAACATTCAGGGCCTGATATCTCTTATTTAGACTTCTTAAATCACTTCTATCCAGTGTCCTATATCTTTTGTGCCACTAATTATTCTTTCTTCTGAGTGAAGTTGGAGAAACTGCTTAATAATATTTATGTTTCTTTTCTACCTTCAGGTAGAAAAATAAAACCTTAGTAATATGTGACCTCACTTACCTCCTGAGAAATGCCTGTAGGAGGTACTCTTGAGATCACCTCACGAGATCACCATGAGATACACCTCTAATGGCATTATATCAATTAATTTGTTTAAATAAGATATGTCATGCCAACTCACATCACCATTCTAAGAAGTACATGCATTTAGTTTTGCAGTGTTGGGACTCTTGCAAGCTGATCCTTGTCCTCCAGGCAGGGTGGTTACTCCACAAGAAAAACATGGGAATCAGATCAACCATGTTCTTAAACATTGTTGTCCATACTTAACTTCTATAAATTATCCTCTTGACACATCTAACCTCAGCCAAGCCTGTCCCATACCATTCTGCATTTCTCTGCCAGCGAGGTAACCCACATTCTTCTCTGATCTTGTAAGAGTTGAGGCTTATGGAGATTAGCATTTTTAAACAGTTCAGCTGCTGATTAGAGGATGAAATTTCATAACTACAAATTTGCTTGATCCTTACTTTTCCACCTAGGAGCTAATTGTATCAAATTCTATTCATTTATACACTTATCCCTGCTATTAGAGCAAAATGATTTGCAAGGAACTGAAAAATGTCACATTGTTTGTTCTACATCTCTGCAATCATAACATCTAAAAAGTTTTTCCAATAAATAAGCATAAGGTAAATTGTATTATTATACATATCTTACCAAATATTTACAGGTTTTTTTCATACGAGAGAAAGTGCTTATACAGCTCTTTTTCAAACAGCATCGTAACACCAATTTACTTTCACATAATATTAAATTCTGTATTATATAAATTTGAGGAATTAAGAGAAAACTTCTCATAATGCTTAAAGTAATTGTTTCAGTCCAGTGGGACATGGGAGGTGGGGTGATGAGGACACCTCCAAATTACTGTATTTCATTATACAAGAATTCATTAAAAATGAATTTCTCTTTGTCAAGCTCAAAGTGTCTTGAGTTACTATGTACAGTAACATGAAAATTACCATCAATCTGTCTGTGAGGTAAACCAGCAGTTGGACTAAGTTCATCAGAAGACATCAAGCTCAACACCAAAGATGTATTCAGTTCTTCTAAACCTGGTCCAAACATAGCGAATCGTGGTTCATTCTGAATGATCAACGAGTGTAAAAAGGAGGTGACGGCTCCATACATAGGACGGCTGGATTTCAAAGCTCTTCTTGTACATGGACTGCACATTTTATAACTGTATAAAATTGTCACAATTAGAAATTAACAGATAGATGATAACCACGTTTGAGACGCCATCATTCTGAGCAACCTAAGAAATCACTTGCAGTTAAATAGAAAGTTTTCCTGAAGCCATAACCTTTTAAATTAAATAGATGATTTTATGGTTAATTGGACAGTTTAGGTAGGTATTTTCAAAGCAGGCATATCAGAATCTGTGTCTGTCTTTAGTCACAAAAATGCAATTTATTTCCAAAACTCTCCCCCCAAAAAAGTCATATCTAGCTTGGCAATGGTGGAGCACACCTACAATCCCAGCACTTGGAAGGCTGAAGCATGAGGATGATGGGAGTTTCAAGACCAGCCTGGGATACAAAGTGAGTGCAAGGCCAGCCTCAACTGCATAGTGAGACCCTGTCTCAAAAAGAGAAAAAAAAAATTCTTATCTCTACTAACAACTTTCTCACCTGAATAAGGCAGCAAGTCAAAACTTGGTTTGTTTGAATTTGCTAAGGAAGACTTAACAAGGGAACATTAAAAAATCCTCAAAACTCACTACTTCACAGCAAGTTGCAATCTGCACTCAAAAGTCAGGATTCATGTATATCTTGACTTGGCTCTCAGAAACCTACTGAGTGGCTGGCAGTGTGCACAATTTAGGACCTAGAATAAATAAGTGGACAAACTTGTAATCTAAACTTTTGACCTGCCTGCTATTTCTTGACCCCAACTTGTTCCTTACATGAAGGTTCAATCTTCACTATTCGGGTTACTGTTTTTAGCAGAAGGTAGGAAAACAACTTTGTAGTAGTTAGAATGTTATCCTAATGTATATTGTTTACTTTATTGTAAATAATGGTGAGCAGTGGTCACCATTTAGTAGTTTTATATTCCTTTAAAAAATAAAAATAAAAAATAAAAATATTTAAGGGCTGGCAAGATAGCTCAGCAGACTAAGCACCTGCTTAGGCAAGCGCAGGAACCGGGGTTCAATCCCTGGTACCACATGCCACACCAGCCCTGCCCCTAAGTGTGCTGATCCGACCGCCAAGACCAGGCTGGTGGCACATGCTTGTAATACCAGCACTTAGGAGGCTGAAAACAGGAGGCTCACTATGAGTCTGAGCTGCACAGTCAGTCCTTGTACCAAATACATAAAATTTTAATAAAATGTTTAAAGGCAACCAATATTTTTGAAAATACACCATGTTTGGTAAGAAAATCACTCAATGTGTAACACAATTAATGCTGTGAGTATAAGTCATATAAAAGAAGTATGTTGGGACTAAGACTGGAAGAGAGCAACCTAATAAAAGGAGGTGTTTTGAATTATTTTTCAACGTTTTGCTACAAATAAATGCAATAAAAATAAATTGAAAAAAAGAATTTAACAGAAAAGAGACTTAGCCAATTATTCATTCAAGAATATATAATTTTTGAGCACTTGCTAGGTATAAGAATATAAGCATAATATAGTCCCAATCTTCAAGGGGTATGGTGGAAACTAAACACCATTATAAATGTATGCAGAGTACTATGACAGAGAAAAAGACAAGGCAGGGAGGCTGAAGAAGCTCTCCTCAAGAAGTGGTGACTGACTTTCTGGACTTTCATGTAAATTCTCTTATGGACACTTGGTCTAACACTTCAATGGGCAACATTCACTAATAGGTTAGAGGGTCTCAACTGGAAGTTTTTATTCCCCCATTCCAGAATATCTAGCAATAGATAGAATTTAGTGTGAATAATAAAGGTACGTTATACAGAAGTTAGCATAATTTCCTTAGAAATTAAAAACATTTACAAAGGCTATTAATAGAATTATATTTCTTAAGTACTTTTATCAACAACTTCAAATGTTACAGTTCACTACAGGGTTTCAGAATAAATCCTGAGAGGATTTGACTGACCTTGTCAGACACAAAAGTTACATTTTTTGTTATATAGATCTTACTTTATCTTGGTTTTAACCATCCAGCAGAAAAGTATAAAAACAAAGTATAAAAAGTAAAGCCATATTAATAGGCTGAGCTATAAAAGGCTCAAGTCAACAACTTCTGACATTGCCAGTCCTATGGATAACCCACTACTATTATGGACTACTGGACTATATTGTAATATTTTGCTGAATTCATGCACCCACAATATTTAAATGGCAATGGAATACTCATCTCTGACAAAACTAAACAAAAAAAGGGGATATAAATGAAGGACCATTTTTTATCTGTATATTCAAAATAGGACAGATATACAGCCACTTTCTCTTAATTCAATGAATAGAAAGATTTGTACTAATAGTGTTTGTGGACCAGATATCATGTCTACATCTTGTACTATGAATAACCACTAAGAAGACAACAATATGCAATGTGTTAATTATTGAAACTGTCCTACTAATTGGTTTTGAAACTGACTCTTTGCTATTTCTCAATAAAATTATTTTAAAAATAAATAAATATTAAACATACAAGGAGGTGTAAACGTTCCTTATAGAGCACTTAGGGTGGGGCCAGGGAGATGGCTCAGTGGAATAAGTGCTTCCCTGGCAAGTGCAAGGGCCTGAGTTCAATCCCCAGTTCCACAAAAGAAAAAGAAAAGAAAAAAGAACACTTAGGAAACTGAGAATTTTATAAAACAATTCAGTTTCTTTTAATAGATAGTAAACTCCAAAATAACAATTTTTTCATTATATCAGAAATTAAAATATAGTTGCCCACAAAATAAAACCTAAAGCATTTTATTGCTTTAAGTCTTCTAAATAAATCATACTGGCAAAGATAAGCACTAATCTAATAAAATTATCTGTATTAGGAACCTTATAATTCACAAAGGCAAAAACAGCAAAACCTAACTTTGAAGTTAGATGGACCTAGAAGAGCTTTACCCTGTCAGTTATAAGGTCTGATCAGAAAAAAAAGGGAGTATTTAAATTTAAAAATTTTTATTGCAATAAAGCATATTCGCCTTTGCTTATTCCCCCTTGCTTTGAACACACTTATCCCATCATTCTTGTCACTCCCTGAAGCAGTTATGGAAATTCTCATTTGTATCTTTAGTTGCACCATCTCAAAGTCCTTAGTCAATTCAGTTATCTTGTTTTTTTTTTTCAGAACCGGGGGTTGAACTCAGGCCCTTGTGCTTGCCAGGCAAACACTTATTCTACTGAGCTACATCCCTGGCCCCCAATTCAGTTATCTTTCATGGCCATTTTGACTTTGAGGAAGAGCCAGAAATCACAAGATGCCAGACTCCATGAATAAAGTGGATGCAGCACTCCATAATATTTTCGGGAGCCTGTGTTTCCATTAGATAGCTTTATAGTAGCGTTTACCATATTTTAATAACACCTTGTAAAGACATACAAAAGAAGACCTCCAGAACTGCTTCAGAAAGTGGCGTTGAGGTGTGTACAAAGTGGGGGGGCATTTTGAGGGCACTTAGTGGCAATGTGACTTTTATAATAATTACATTTTTTAATATCAACTGTATATTTTGATCACTGCATGTATATAATTCTCTTGTAATCTGAACTTCAGTTTCTTCTACGTTATTGCACAATAAAATCACAGGGTTATAAGGATTATAAACAGTTTATCTGATCTTTTTTGCTATTTCCTGGGGAAAATCTGGTGCCTCATCATACAATAAACTTGATGCTATAGTTGGCTCTGTGGCAGTGCCATTTGCTGAAATTATATACAACAAATCATGTACACTTTGATGAACTAGTTTAACAGATCTGGAATAAAATTTGGGGAATCTTGTACACAGCTACTGAATCTAGCACAGCAAAACAATACGTCACTAAATTATAAATATTCTTTTAATTTCTTTTATAATCCCTTATCCTTGGAGCTTTCAGTAGAGTTGGTTATATTCAGACCCAGTAGTCTTATCTGACATAGCACGACAGATTCCAATACGAATAGTCCCTTAAAAACTACGACCTTAGGCAAACATTAACTCTTTCAACTTTAATTCTACATCCATAACATTAAAAAAATGTTTGACATTTTTACCATTTGTGGTACTATTTGTACCACATATAATTTTTTCAACACTAAATAGGCACCATAAGGGCATAATGTCAAACATGAGGACTGAATAAGTTAACATACACAAAGTCCCCCATAGAAGTGTGCCTAAGGAGAGTCACATGGGGAGAAGACACTCTCTCAGGCTTTCACAGAGAGCACATTGGCCAAGCAATGGCCGTGACTCATCCACATGGCTGCACTGACAAAGGTTCTACAATCTGAGGTACAGGATCTCAGGATAAATCCTGAGGGCATTTCACTGACCTTGTCAAACCAAAAAGCTACAACTCTTGTTGCATAGGTTCTGCTTTACCTTGGTCTTAACCATCCAGTAGAAAAGTATGAAGATGAAATATAGGAAGTAAAGCCATGTTGTTATGTTGAGCTGTGGGGGACTCACGTCAATAATTTCTGACATTGCCAATTAAACAGAAAACTCAATGCTATTATGGGCTTCTGTACTCTTTTAGAATATTTTGCTGAGTTTACACACCTATAATATTCAACAATGGAACTTAAAAAAAAATTGGGGTATACCTATGAATGTCCATTTTGTATCTGTGTATTCAAAGTGGTTGGGATAGATATATAGTTGCATTCTCTTAATGAATAGAATGATTTTTTTCTAATGGTGTTTGTAAGTAGGATCACAAGTCTGCATCTTGTACAGCAATTAACCACTAAGAAGAATATATGCAGTGTATTATTTGTTGAAACTGTACTTACAATTTGATTTGAAACTGTCTGATTGCTATATGTTTATCAATAAAACTTTGAAAAGAAAAAAAAAAAAAACAAAGTCCCCCATAGAATCCAATAGAACAAATCTACAGTCATTGCAATTCTTTTATGTACTAACAAATGTTGATGCTTTTAAGTAATAAAATCTTACTTTTTCTTCCCTGCCAAAATACTGATCTCTTAGTCATTCTTTTTCTCAACATGGAGAGTTATTTACTATTTAACAAGACAACAAGTGCTCTAAAGAAAATCAAACTTTAAAGAAGTATTTTATTTTTTTACCATTTGTATTACATATAATTATTTCAACACTAAACAGGCACCATAAGGGCATAATGTCAAAGCTGAGGTGCTCCTACAAAGGAAAACAGTTAAGTCAATGCTTTATTTGAGAAGAGGACACTTAGAACCCAAATCCATGCAACAAGTTAGTAGTAGGGCCAGGACTAACATAGGCTACTGGTGGAACAAAATTATTAACTTTTTAATTCTTAAAACTGGATACTTACACAGCCATGTAATCAAATAATGCACTGTCAGTGACTTCAGATACAGGCTTTTTTAAGATTTCTAGATCTGGAAGAGATTTCCAGTCAACAGAAGACCAACGAGGAAGATCCCGTAAAAGAAAGTATCTCCACAGAATTGGATCCCGTACAATTTCATTCCAATAATGATTTGTACTTCCCAACTGACACAGATCATATGGTGAAAGAAATGACAAAATATATAGTTGTACATCAACCTGAAACAGAAGAAATCAGAAAATTTATCCTAGTTGTTGCTTGATGATAGAGAACAAAAAATTATTGTACTAAATAAGTCAATTGAAATAATATTTTTAATAGTTAAACATATCATTCTGAAGTTATTTTCCTTCCACAAAGGGAGAAGTCTAAGTGAATGTCCTAATTTCTGATACACTGATACTTTTAAGAAATTAACACTGTCTTGCTGTTTTTCAGGTATAATAATTGGTTCTTCTAAGTTTTTTTTTTTTTCAGAACCGGGTATAGAACTCAGGCCCTTGTGATTGCCAGGCAAGCATTTATCCTACTGAGCCATCTTCCCGGCCCCAGTTCTTGTAATTTCTGATGGATATTCTGATATTCCAATTATTTATATTAAAGGAATAATTTGTGCTTCAAAATAAAACCTTTATCAAGAGGTTAATTTTCTAATGCTATCATTAAAGAATGCAGATTTGTCATTTAAGTTCCTCTATATAATCTAGTATGTGGAACTTAAAATGACAAGAAAGTAGAAGAG
This sequence comes from Octodon degus, assembly GCF_000260255.1. NCBI lineage: Eukaryota > Metazoa > Chordata > Mammalia > Rodentia > Octodontidae > Octodon > Octodon degus. The sequence goes on from NW_004524718.1 coordinate 5,520,770, forward strand.
AGACTATTAGAAAAGAGGAAAAGAGTAAGATGCAAGGTATAATGGTATAAGCATGGGTCATAGAGGGGATAAATATGATAGGGAGTGAAATGATTAAAGTATGTTATGTATAAGTATGAATTTTTAAAAATGAAAGTAATTAATCTATATAGCCAATTTATTTTTTTTTAAATTTTTATTTATTTGTGTGTGTGTGTGTGTCCAGCTCAGCCCATCAGGGGGCGGGGCTGGCTGGCATGTGGTGCTGGGGGATTGAACCGTTGTCCCTGGGCTTTGCTTACTTTAGCTTGTTCTAAGTAGGTGCTTTAGACCACTGAGCCATCTCACCAGCCCCTATATAGCCAATTTAAAAAGTTGGAAAAAATAACATTGAGATTCCATCTCACCTTTGCCAGAATGGCTATTCTTAAGAAAAAAACATTAAATTCTGTTGCAAATATGGGGGCAAAGAAACCCTTCTACACTTGTGGGAAAGTACTTTAGCACAACTACCTTGGAAATCAGTGGGGAGGATCTTCAAAAACTAAATATATAACCACATAACCCAGCTATGCCACTCCCCTTATGTACATAAAGGTTTTCATGTCAGCACACTGTGCAGAGTGCATACTCACATGTATGGTGGTAAAATCCAAAGAGCCAAGATAAAGAACCAGCCTCGGTGCTCATCAACAGGTTAAAAAATAAAGAAAATATAGTGTATATATACATAGTGTAGTATGTATAAGAACAAAATGTCAGTGGCAGAAAAACGTTGGAACTAGAGATCATCATGTTAAGTGAATAAACTACTCAGGAAGGCAAGCAGCAAGTGCAGCAAGTAATGTATATTTTCCCTAATATTTGGAAACAAGAAAGAAAGAAAGAAAGAAAGAAAGAAAGAAAGACAGACAGACAGACAGACAGACACAGACAGAGACACAGGAAAATAGTTGGAAGGCGTCACTAGACAAAAGGAAGGGAATAAGGACATGGGGAGAGAATGTATGTAAAGGAAAGTGTGGAGAGATGGAAACAACCAAAATGTGATATGAGTGCACAGAAATACACTGAAACCTAGTATTTTGTAAAATTAATATGCAGGAATTGTTTCAAAGAACACTGAGAAGAGAAGGACCTCGGAGACATTCGAAGGCTGCAGTTTTCAAGTTAGGATGGTCATCGGAGGGAGATGTCAATAATCCAAATAAGACACAGAATGCAACAATTGCCCAAAATTCCTACTTCACTATCTAAAGTGAAAGCTAACACTGTATAATGTGTATAATATTTATGTCCTGTGGACAGTGTGACTTGGTCATTTTTGTCGAACTGAGTGGTGTGTTCTGAATCCGCAGTCGGATATCACCACGCCCCTGGACAGCGCTTCGCGAGTGGGCTTGGCCACACTGGGCCGGCCGGCGGACGGCGAAAGCGACCCCGCTGTGAAGTGTCATTTCCTCAACCCGCAGTTCAGGGTGCTTCGGTGCTACGCGCCTGCTCGGAGGGGAGAAACCCTGCGGTCCAGGCGGCTGTCCGTCAGGGTGCCCGCGAAGAAGAGCTCCGCCGTGCCCTCGGCGGGCGGCGGCAGCCGGGGGTCCAGGCAGGGCCCGCGCTCACCGGCAGCCGCGTCAGGACGCTGCTCTCCTCCCCCGCCTCCTCGCGAGAGGCCGTCCTTGCCGCCCGCTCCTTGCCCACCGACTGCCAGAAGGTCCGCCAGCCGCTGAGGATGGCCGACTCCAGGCGGCCCCAGTCGCTTGCGGGCGGCGGCGAGGGGCCCGGCTCGCTTCCTGCCTCGCTTCCCGCCATGGCCGCCGGGCCTCTCGACGCCGGGCACCGCCCCCTCCCCCGCCCTGTCCCAGCTCGCCCCGCCCCCGGCCCGTCC
>NW_004524718.1:5522733-5564517 GCF_000260255.1 Octodon degus
CGCCCTCCCGCCCCCGCCTGTGTCCCGGGCCCGCGCCGCGCCTCGCGGGCGTACCCACCTTGGGCCTCGCTCTCTGCCCACAGCCAAGAAGCCACCGCCCTCCGGACCTGCGGTTCACCCGCCAGCCCCCGTATGCTCACTTTTAGCCTCCCGTTTAGCCGGCAGATGGCCCTCTTCTATTACTTGGGTTAAATAATTGTTTCTTTGTGTGCATTAGGTTACTGATTTTCTGTTCATTCTTATGATTGGCAAAACTTGAAATTCGAGTGAGACCCAAGAATTGTGGAACTCAAGGTAGCAGCAGCAGCCCAACTTGCCTGACCCATACACTGATCCTGATGACTGTCACAGTCATAGGGGACAGCCAGAATTATCTTGAGCTTAGTCCCTTGAATAACCATTTACTTTCAACTTCAGGACATGACCTAACTAACATCGTTGTGGCTATTAGGTAAAACTCTTGAAATACATTACTAAACTTAGCAGTCTTCCACCCTTCAGAATCCTAAAGCTAAGAACGCTGTAACACCTGACACCTGTACAAAAAGCTCTTCCACTGTTTACAGTGCATCTACCTAGCACCCTGCCAGTAACTAGGCACAAGTATTCGACCTATGGCCTTTCTTCTGTGGCCATGGAAGTTCATGTACCCTTTTATATGGTGGAACACATACTCCCAGAATAAAATCGTTCATATTTGACTCCAGATAAACTATTTCCTTAAAACAAAATTGTTATTTTTATAACATAAGTCCAATCATAAGAGATCATATACAAAACTCAGGAATCTGGGCCCACTATACAAAAATGTAACTACATTTAAAAAATTTCACAATGTTATAACCTCATAAAAGGGCAGAAAAAAACAAAAGCAAATAAAAGAAAACCTAAGTGAAGTAATGATTGCCTCTAGTAAATTTCTCAAAACCAAGGCCCATTCTGCTCACTCTGGTTTTAGTTTTAAAGTTTCTAAAAAAAAAAAAAAAACCTATACTATACACAGTCCATTGCAAGGTAATCTATGATATAGAACTGAGTTATAGTTCCTACAGGTAGGAGAGAAAATAATGCCATTTTCAAATATCCAAAGAACACTATGCATGTCCCAAAACTAGATCTCTGTTGCTTAAAATATTTTAAGCCAGGCATGGTGGCACATGACTGTGATCCCAGTACTTGGGAGGCTGAGACAAGGAAAGCACTGTTAGAGGCCAGTTGATCTGCACAGTGAAACCTCCCTCCCTCCCTATCTACCTACCTATCTTTAAGTTAATGTGAACTTTACAGTTACCAATAATTACTGAGTTTAAAATTGCAGATCTTGGGGCCGGCCAAATAGCTCAGCGCGCTGAGACTGCAATTGAGACTAGGCATAGCAGTACATGCCTGTAATCCCAACTCTTGGGAGGCTGTAAACACGCAGATCACTACGAGTCCGATCTAGTACACCAATCTGAGCACCCTATAGACCCTTCCCTAAAAATACAAAAAAAATTATACAACTTGTTGCCCTTAGGTCTATCTTTAAAAAAGGTATACAAACAAACTACTTGGCTTCAAAGATAAACATTTTTGCCTAATTGTCATGAACTTGATATGTAATTCAGTACATTTTTTTGAGCTTCATATTATGATTTAAACTTACAATGCATGTACATGGTTCCAAAGTCCAACTGTACAAAGTTCAACATATATTTAGGACTGAGCTCCCACCTGGATCGTTCCCATCTGGTTCTTCTCTCTTCCCCACTATAGATCATTACTTTACCTTTTGGTCATCATTCCATTGCTTGCTTCGTAAAAATAAAAGTAAAGCTTTGTTTAGGAAGGGGAACACAAATTAAAGAGAGGGGATTGGGAAAAAACGAGGAATCAAAACATATCATGTATGGGTAAAAATTTCCTGTAATGAGTATCATCATTGTGTATATCTAAAATGTATCAAAAAATAAGTTTATATCTCTTTTCATAAATAGCATACCCGATAACGTTTTGCCTTCTATTTCACTTGTACTCTACAGCTACACACTACTCAATCCTGTGTATGTTACCAAGGTTTATAACACTCTATTTTTAGAACAAAGGAAAAGCACTCACTGGGCAACAAGTTTGTTATGCACTTCTGGCTGCTGGGCACTCTAATTTTGGATATGGAAAGAGGTACACTTCAATGCAGAATTTCAGACACTCAGGAAAATAATAACTAACTCTAGTGCTTTCACAATTGCTAGGCACTGAAGTAAAGCACTTAATATTTAATCTTCAGAATCATATCAGACAGATAATATTAATGTTCCTGTGTTTTATAAAGAGGGTATTAGGGCTATAAAGACTAAGATTAAATAGCTTACATGGAGTTACAGTTAAAAAATGGCAGAGCTCTGACTTAAATTTGGGCCTTCTGTCTCTAGAACGTACTACAATCCTATCTATTATGCTACCTTATGAAAATTATTAGAAACAGAAGTAACATTTAGAAATTAGAATAAACAGATATGATAAAGGCTTTCATTCTGATACCAAAAAAGAAAAGCAAATCCAGAAACAGGTAAAGGAATATGATTTTATTTTTAAAAAATTATATACTCCGAAACATTTTACTAGAAATTTTCACTAGAAGTATGAAAAACAAAACCTGTAATATAAATACATAATGCATTTTTTATTATGGCTGTATTAAATGTATCTTCTTAATGTAATACTTCTATTATATGGTATCCCATGTTGTGTTAAAAAGACACACAGAGAACTGATAACACAGGACAACAAAATTTGTAATACAAATTTTGTGGCAGATAGGGTTATACTTACTAGAACCCAAAAACAGGCTTTAGAGAGAGGAGAAAGAGACAATCTAAAACTAGCACATTAGTCACCTGTGCGTTGTTTAAAATGCCATTAAAATGAATCCAGGAATGTCACACTGTAATGAGTATCAGAGAACTCCCAGGAGACTGTTAGGTAGGAATGTAATTTTACAGTAGGTTCTAGCCAGGCCTCTCACATTGGTGTGCTATATGCAAAGGAATAAGCAAAAAGTTGTGATTTGCAATTTAATCAGCATCAATGAACTCACGAGGTCAGAAATCTTACAAATGTAGGAAAATAGGACTTTCAGTAAGTCTTAAAAAGCCCAGTTGATATCAGAAAACTCACACTGGGAAAATAATACAAGTTTAAGATTTGTGAGAAATCATGTAACAAAGTTCAAATTTTAGAAGCCATCAGGGAATATAAACTGAGGAGAAATTTCAAGTGTAAAACTGCAACAAAGTATTTATGTAATAACCATCAGTAAAGCCCATGTTGAAGAGCAATCTCTTAAATATAACAAAAAGGTCATAAGTAGTTACTTATTCTTTATTATCAGAATATCCATATGAAAGAGTAACTATAAATGTACTAAATATACAAGGCATTTGGCCAACAGGGTAGGATTTGAAGACACAAATGGTAAAGCAACAGACAAGTGATTAGAGGTGCCTTCCCAACCATTTTAAATAAAATAGCACCCATAGCCAAGTCACATTCAACCCTTACCCCGCTGTATTTTTTACAGTACTCACCACTTAACATGCTATATAGTTATTTCTTAAAACCCTTTGTCTAACTTTCTCCACTAGAATACAAGCTCTGAAAAAAGGAGTGTGTTTAAAACCGTATATTCAGTACTCAAAACAATACGACATGTAATAGGCACACAACAGTTAACTGAATAAATGAATGTACTTGTGGAGTGTTTGGTAAATTGAAGTTATTTCATTCTAAATGAAATAGAATTTAACTAGCTTTCACATATACAGAAATATGTTTATAATATATCAGAATAAAAAGCATTCATGGTCTATAATTTATGATCTACAAGTTATTCTCCAATTGAATCCAGGATGGAAAGTTATACAAAAGTACCTAGTAATACCCACACAACTGTACTAACCAGCAAATTGACAAATGGAACCTCTTAGTTGTGAAGATAAAATTCTCTTGCTTCCACAGGTTCAGAAACTAGTAACACTTTACTTCTGTAAGGACTATGACTGTTTGCCTTGTTAGCCACTAGTGTACAGGGCATGGCAGTTTGAAATCTAGTAACAGTAACCCTTTTGTGCAGGTTGGCACTTAGAATCATGCCTCATTAAAAGAAAACAATGAGGATCTATCTTGCACTGAACACTATAAAGGTAAATGTTTTAAATATGGCTTTCATGATAAAGCAATATGGTTAAGTTTGTTAACTGGGAAAAGAAGAGTGAGGAAACAACAAAGGAACATCTAATTTTGTGTAGAAAGAGCTAAAAAAAAAAAAAAAAAACAACCTTTGGACACAGTGTTCCTTAACTTACACCCTAAAAGATAAGTATGTATTCATTTGGCCACAAAGAAGGGCACAGAAGTAAGGATGCCTAAAACAATAGTGAGGCTGAAAAAAATACAAGTACATTTGAGAAAGGAACTGGAAGAACTTGACCACATTCTCCAAAGTGAAAGACAGTCTGTGCTTTTGAAAACCACATTAAAAATAATTAGATCTTTATACTTAGGAAACAAAGTTATTTACATAACACAACCTGCTAGAATGCTAACTGAATAAAAAACTTTTTGACTGTGTAAAGATAGGCCACGGGGATCTTCCTCCCTGGGCAGGGATAAGGAGAGCTTGCTCTGGCCCCAAAGGTGCTTTTAGAATTTTACCAGAAAGGATCCTACATTTTCACTGTTTGAGGAACACTGCAATGGAACATATAGTAGACAGCGGACTGGGAAGGCAGGCATTCTGTATTTTCTGCTCTACAGTTGATCCAAAAATAAGAAAAACATGAAGCATAAAACATTCTGCATAGAAGATGACAATTTGCTTTGATACCCCAAACTTAAAATTACACAGGCTGTTTGTCTATGTGAGGGAGGCTTGGGTTATAGTACTGGTTTGAGTCAGCCTGGTTTATAGATGGCAGCAAAAGCAACTGGTATAAATGATATAACAAGATGATTTAGTATAAAAGGAGAAAAAAAATGAAAGGAAGAGAACGGAACTTTAGGAAAGATCAACATATTAAAAAAGTAAACACAAAATGAGAAGTGACAAAAGAAATGAAAGAAATAGCATAGATGAAGTCTTGTAGCATACATTAGCTTTCAATGGGAAGTAAATAACCTTTTTTTTCTAAAACGGGGAAAATGAGTAAATGTGGCTAATATTAGTTGACCTTCTAGCCTTAACTTTCTCTATGGTAGGGAGAAGGGGAGAGAGTTTGAAAAAGGTAAGTTTCTGACTCAGCTACAGTGGGAAAAGATATGAAGGCCACCCTAGTGAGAAACCAAAGGCTTTTAGTGATAGCTTTTCAAAAACTGAAGTGAGACACTTTTAGTGGTCTCAATGTGAATGATTGTATGCTCTTCACATGAATTATCTTAGAAAAGGTCAATAAGGGGATATATTTCATATCAAGGGCGTAAGAGTTGGTTGAGGGGTAAGACAGGAGAGGGAGCAACTGGTAATAGCAGCTTCTATGATGCCTACATGAAGCTGAGGGCACTCAGGGAAGCACAAGCATCTGAAAGAGGATGACACTGTAGTACTAGGGGGAACACTTAAGAATGCTGTGAAGAAGCCACTCATTGTAGAATAAAAAATAAAGAAAATTAAGTCAATCAATTTAAAGACAAAAAAGCTGGTAGGGTAAGAATTGCCATCAGTTACTCAAACTGAAGATTTCAGAAGTCTAACTCAAGATAGTTGGGGCCCAAGGTATACCCATGGAGGAGATTGCTGGGATGTGATAAAGTCATTTGGGCAGAAGTCTAGATTATAGCAAGGTTTCAAACACATCAGCCCAAGATAACAGCAGGAGTTGAGGTAGACAGAAAGACAGTGAGCAAGTTATCAAGTTAGGCTCCTTGACCTTTAGTATTTCACCAACTATTAAAAGCAAAAACTATTAAAATTTCAAAACAGTATGAAAACATATAATAGGATATGGACTAACTTAAGTTGGTTTTCATCTTCATTACTTGAGAAAACATGTATTTTAAATAAAATAGGAAAATAATTTTTTACATTTTTATAAAATATCTAAAAGTAAAAATTTTAAACAAGACTAGTAATACATGGCAAAATAAACACAAATGATTCCTTTGAGGAGCCTTTTGTTATTTACATGATTACAAATTAAGTCTAAATATTAGTCATAATTTTTCATTTTTGCCTACATTTATATCATTAGGTAATCAAAGAAATGAGATGAACTGATTTTAATACTTGAAACATGGCAAACTTCAGGACAGGAAATTTAAATTTTGTATTATATAAACTTTATCACATTTTAAAATAACTAACATACTAGGGGAAAACAAACCACACTAAAGCTAACATGGGTTTTCCTTACTAGTGACAGGATATCTAGAGTTCAAAGAGAGATAGAATAATATATACACCAGTTTAGAAATTAAACAATTATTTCTACATAGGCTTAAGAATATATAATGAAAGATGATGATAGTACTTTAACAAAGGTGACCTACTTGGTAGCTTTATGTAGTGTAATATTTTTAGAATTAGTATCAATATGCCTTATTTTCTGTTAAACCTTTTATCCATTTCATAGGTCTTTTGTCTTCCTCACTAAAAAGGACTACATGAGCTACTAGGTACAGCGATGCTGGAAGAAGTTTAAAATTTGTTTTGCATTTGTTGTATTCCACTCTTGTTCTTTCAGGGGTCCTTCACACACAGACACATACTTCTTCAAAATTTTTTCTCCTACTTCTCGAAAATCCAGTGGTTCTTTGTTTGTAGTGCAGCTGGCTCCAGGAATACCAGTATCTACTTCATGATTATCTGGTTGCTGATCTGCACAATATTTCAAACCCCAGTAGCACATTTCTCCACTGTACATCATAGCCAGCAAATGAATGTCACTAAATATTCCTGGAAAGGTCATTGATATTGAGATATTAGAATCACATTTAAAAAGAAACTCTGATTACTAAAATACTAATAAATTCCTTGTCATTAAGAATTTTTCATCTCATTAAATAAAACTTAAAAAAACCCAATTATCACTAATACAAAATACAATCTTTATTTAACCAGCTTTTCTATATTCCCTATATGAGATACAACATTGACAAAACCAGAATACTGTCAAAAATTTTTTTCAAGGAACATTTAAGTGTTTTTTTTTTTTTTTTTTTTTTTTTTGAGGAGGAGGAGGAAGTCTTTTTGATGATCTTTAATTTCATCAGTAGAACCCCTCATAGAAATAGACCCCAAATTCTAAGACAACTTTATAATACTTAAAGTCCCTGAATCCCATTCTCAGACACAACTTTTCTTCTAGAGCATGCCCTGGTACTGCTGATGTAGCAACAGTCATGCATCAAATATCTAACATATTTCTCCATGAGTATACCTGTACCAAAAGTATCATATGCCAACATGTCTTTAAGAAGCTATCAATTCAAATTATGAAAGATGATAATTGTATCTAACATGGTTTGTATTCCTAGGAGAAACACACTGCAGAATTTTCATCAAAAGTTGAATGCATCATTCTTAAATTATTCCCATAGATAATCACATAATTAAACATTTACATTATATAAAGTATGATAACTTAGTAGGAACATAAATGAACCTAGAATCAAAAAGAGCTGGGTATGAATTACTGGTTTCTAATTTTGAGCAACACATCAAAGTTCTCTCTGAGATTCAGTTTATAAATCTGAAAAACTTAGACTCCACATGCTTTACATAATTCAGAGAGTTCTTAGGGAACAGATGAAATGTTTCAGAAAACAGGGTCACTAAAATACACAATATTTAACTTAAGATAACTGAGGTACAAATAAATTATTTATTCTAATATGAGGTGCCTGTGTTTCTAGAAAAAGTAACCTCAAATGAGCATAATAATCTCAAGTTACTCTCCTAATATGGTTTAAAAGAAACTGACCACGATGGCACTAGATACAAAAAAAAGGTGGCTTTCAAACCTGTTACAGTCTCTACTGTTTTTAACCTACCTCAAGTTTATAAGTTTCAAAATTTGCCCTTGTAACTATCACCTTCACCTCACTTCAAGTCAACTTATAAATAGTATCAAGAGAAGCAACAGTCTCAGTAGAACTCCTGAATCATTAGGAGTATGATATTAAAAAAAAAATTAAAGATGAGAGTACGAGACTCGCATTCATAGAAAAGACTTTTATACATATAAAATAGCATTCACGTAATAAGTGCAACATGTATTACAAAGGAAAGTATTTTTCACTTTGTTCCTTCCTAATTAAAAGATAGGACACCTCAAAGAAAAACATAGTTACAGCATTAAATATTACTCAGAATTATTTTCTATTAGATATGGCATTTCACTGAATATTATTTGTGAGATCCCACTGTTTTTCCTGAAGACAATCAAGCAACAACAACAAATACAGTGGACAGTAGTAAGGACAGAGGTAAAACTGGAAGGATGGTTAAACTTTCATGCAGACTAGAACCTCCTTGGGGGAGAAGGTGAAGTATGTTCCACCAAGTGAATCTAGGGACCTGGGGGTGAGAAGTTTTGCTTAAGGGCAACTGGAGATCTAATTTATGTCATACTCTTTAGGTTAGTTTCATTTTTTATATGAGCAAGAGGAACAACTGCTCAACTGAAGTGCACAGACAGTGTATATTAAGGTATTGCTAGAGAAAGAATGGCCATATGCCAAAGCATATTTATCAAATTTTAGCTTGCATTGTAATTATCTGGCAGACTTACTAAATTGCTGCCTAGTATGCCCCTCCCTTGGAGTTTCAGATTCAGGCATGGGGTACAACGTATAAGTTTATATTTTTTTTTAAAGAAATCTGTAGAATCTATTGCTGTTGGTGGGGGTCAATGGACTGTTATTTTCAAAACTACAGCATTAAACTGTCTGAGGAAGAGGACACTAGGGATGTAGCTTAACAATTGGTAGTGTACTTGCTTACCATGTGTCAGGCCCTGGTTTTAATCTGCAGTACCACAAAATAAAATACAGAGTCAGGCATGATGACACATGCCTGTAACTCTAGCACTGTGGAATTCTGAGGCAGAAAGTTTGCAAGTTCAAGCCCAACCTGGGCCCATCTCAAAAAACATTTTAAAAGGCGATGGAGATTCAGCTCAGTGTGAAGGACCTAGGTTCAATCCTGAGGACTAAAAGAATTCTGTTTAAATATCAGATGAAAAACTAAATTATGTATGCTTTTCTTCTCTACTCCCATAAGGAATCCATATAATTAAAGATACAAACTACTTTCATGAATTTTCCTCAACTTTTTTCTTTTATAAAAAGGCACAAGCAGGACAAGTATGGGCTGGAATCCTCTCCTTGGGAGGCTAACACAGAAGGATCATCTCAAGTTTGAGACCACCTTTGGCTACACAGTGAGTTTAGGATTACCCTGGAATATATAGCAAAATTCTGACCAAAAAAGGGGGAGGACTGCAAGATAGTTCAGCAGACTAAGCACCTGCTTTGGCAAGTGTAGGGACCAGAGTTAGGTCCCAGTCCCATATGCCGTGCCGGCACTGCCCCTGTGGTATGATGAGCTGGTGACAAGAGTCCCAGTGTGGTGGCACATGCCTGTAATCCCAGCTCTGGGGAGGATCCCAGCTCTGGAGAGGCTGGAAAAAGAAGAATCACCATGAATCAGATCTGTATAGTGAGAACCAAATACACAAAAGAAAAAAAAAAAGAGGCCACAACCAACGATGTGAAAGTTAGACAGCATTTTGATTTACCCCACTTGACTCTAGTAGTTGTATTCGGACAAGGCTACTTTTATTGGCCTTTAATCTGATAAGACTATATCCAAAAATTCTCTGGTTCCACTTCACAGATAAATGGTCATTTACTAAGGCTTAGGCACACATTGATTGATTTTTAATAGCTGAAAATTTACTGTCCAAAGGACAATTGTTTTCTGTCAACTGTAAGTTACCACAATAAGCATATATATTGTCCTGTGCTCTTCCAAAAATTAGGGAAATCTGGCCAAGATTTGGCTAAAGAAATAGTCTGATGTTTCACACAGACCTAGTATCCTCAAATGTTAGAATTATCCAAATACTAAGAATATTGAAACTTAAATAATTATTTTTCTCTCTAGACTAAGGATTATATTTAAGATTGGCTAATAAAAAAAAAAAAAAACTAGATCCTCTCTTATGGGCCTTTTGAGAAATTCAGTCAATGAAAAGTCAGTTTCCTAACTCCCAATATAATCATGTATAGAGAGCTTGACCTGGGCAAATCAACCTTCTTTAGCTAAGAATAGGTTGATGGCATGACTGAGTAAGCAGCATGGCAAAACTGCTTTGGTGCCTACAGTGTGTTCTTTTTCCCTGGAAAATGCCTTAAGACTACATCTCTTTTGTTTGCCCTTCTGAAAAACAACAGAAGCTAAGGGCTAATTAATATACTTTAAAGTATATTCGAAGAGAAGGCACTAGTACCATATACCTACTGAAGAAAAAAATTCCAGGCCACAGAGTCCTTGACATTTTAAAAGGACTGGACAATGAGAAAATTGGGTGAGTTTTTTTATTCTAAATAGTCTTCAATTATCTTCCTCATCTTTTTCTTTTCAACAGTGATCCTCCCAGTTTAAGATTTCAATAGAATCCAAGTAAGTCAGCTAAAGAGATTTTTAAAGTCATTTTCAATGTCTCTAATTAGTTCACTAATTACCTGGAATAACTAATATAATACTTCCATAAATACATTAAAGTACCTTGTTTGACAAAAATGTCACAACCACTGAAGGAGCTATTTGTATTTGGAGTAAGGTATTTTAAGGTACTTGTCTCAATTAATAAAAGTAACAATTTTTGTACAACATTATTAGTCCAATAGTGATGACATTTAAGCTACATTCTTTATGTATTTAGTACAGGGTCTCACTGGGATCCTCCTGTTTTCAGCCTCCCAAGTGCTGAGACTATAGGTGTGCAGCACTACACCCAGTCTGAGTTGCCATCTCAGTGTACCCTAGGGGTGGCTGGCAGAGCATACTAGGGATCAAACCCCGGTCACTGAGTCTACCTAAGCAGGGGCTTTAGTCCGCTGAGCTATCTGGCCGGCCCTTGTATTTTTTACTTTTTTTTTTGGTGGAACCAGGGATTTAACTCAGACCCTTGCACTTGTCAGGCAAGCCTTTATTCTACTGAGCCATCTCCCCAGCCCCATATATTTTTTACTTTTAAGAAATGTTTTCAAATAAAAAAGGCTAGAGAAATTAACAAAGAAATAGAAAGTATTAAAATATATACATAAATCTATAGAATTTTTCATATGAAGTTTTATTATTGCTCATATTTTTCCCCAGAAAAATTTCAGGTGAAGTATAAGCAAAAATATTTACTTATGTAATCTAGGGTCACCTGCAGCTATGAGTAGGACACCTGCTTTATTTAACACCACTCTGGAAAGCTAAGAAGTAGACAATGAGTTCATGCCCAGCATGGGCAACTTAGTAAGACCCTGCCTCAAAAAGTAAAAATGTAGAACTGAGAATGTAGCCCAGTACAAAGACCGTGAGTTCAACCTCCAGCACAACAAACAAAAACAACAAAAGTGATGGTAAGAGTAAGTTCTCACTCACACTTCAGACTAAAACTCAAAAATTGCTTCAAATCCAGTTCCCAGAATTTTAAGTACAAAGATGTCTATGGCAGAAACTTAAGAGGTGCCACCCAGTATTCATGTGCTTCCTCCATAATGGTATACAACCTTAACTTGGGATGATATAGTATCAAGTTAGGACTATGTCCCCCACAACTTTCCTCACTAGGTGAAGTCATCTGATAAACTCTGGCCCATGACATGTAGGTTGTCAGAAACAGACTGCTGTAAGGGAGGTAACCTAGCTGAAAGAAATTCCCTTCTACCATTAACACAGCCTGAAACACAGATGAGACGTGTGTCACAGGGCTACAAGAGCATCTAGGAATACTGAGATTGGAAACAGTATCCTAAATAGCAAATCATGCTGCACAACTCTAAAAGTATTTACTTTTACTGTATTATACACAAACTACCTCCCTCTGAAGCTTAAGAACTCCAAATCTGAACATAGAGAAAAAGACAAGAACACAGTGATGTTACAGAACCACTGTATCGGTTCTAAGCTTTTATTATGTGAAAAAGATCTAAATATCTAACTTTTTTAGAAATTATTTCTAGTCTGATAGACGTTCAGGTCTAATCCAGTCATGCTCATGTTGACTTAGGATGTAAAATAAGAGTGACATGATACACAACTCTCCCAAAATTAATCAAAAGATATTAGAAGTATTTATATGAAAAGATTTTAATCTTTTAATTTCGCAAAGTATCTTTTATGTTTTGGCTATAATCTCATCTAAAATTTTATTAGGTCAGAATAAAATCTAACAAACTTTCTATAATCTTTAAAAGCTTTATATCACTTAGAAAAGTCTAAAAGGAAATTACATTACCTGCACTCAGTAATTTAGCTGTGTCCAGGTCTTGGAAAGAAACTCCTTCATTTAACTGGATAGGACACCGGTAGTTTAGCATCTCTAGCAAGTAATTGATCCCATCGACAAGGTACTAAAAAACCCGAAGAATTGAAAGTTTTATATATGCAGAGTTACATAAACTTCAAATAGTATATTTTTCTATTTATAAGTAGAATGTTTATTATATTTCAATGCTTTTAAAGACTCAACAATAGCAAGACTTTCATAATATAAGTAATGAGTATGCAAAAATGAAGCTAATATGCTTCACTAACGTATTGATTAAAAATATTAAAGGAACAAAAGAACAGCTACAGGCCAGGGAGATAGTTCAGCAGAATAAGCGCTTGTGTGGCAAGCACAAAGTCCTGAGTTCAATCTCCGGTACTGCAAAAACAAAACAAAAAAGTGAAAATGTTTGGGCCACTGAGATAGCTTAGGGGACTAAAGCACTTGCTTAGGCAAGCACAGGGACTATGGTTTGATCCCTGGCACCACATGCCATGTCAGCCCCAGCCCTAGGGCAGGCCGAGCCAGCCAGAGTCTGGGTGTGGTGGCGCATGCCTGCAATCCCAGCACTGGGGAAGCTGAAAGCAGGAGAATCACCACAAGTCTGAGAGGCACAGTGAGACCCTGCAACAACCAAATACATTACCAAAAAAAAAAGAAAAAATAGTAATGAGGTCATTAAGAAAAACAGAACAGCTACAATAAGAAGTCCTTTAAAACAATTAAAAGCATGTATATACTTCAATTTAGAAATATTATAATCAAACATATAGTAAAAGTGCTACTTCTCATTCCAAAGACTACTTATTTTATGTATGTTCACCCTGGGTTAGAATGTACAGTGATCCAATACTAAGACCCAGATCCTTGGATTTAATGATTTGCTTAGAACAAAGCAAATCAGAGGGCAAAAATTTTCTAGGGTCAAGATCGTATGGATCGTTCAGGAATGATGTACTGAGAAGCTAATGACACAGTATTTTCTTCAAGTCAAGAAAAATTATCTAAGAAACTAATATAACATACATTATGTTTTAAAAAATAAAAATCTAAAACTTAAAAAAAGCATGACAAACATGCCAAATAACAAAGTGCTATCACATATTACCTTGAGTCTTCATAGCAATTCTAATTTATTTAAAATCACACATCAGGTAGATGGTTGTTCAAAAAGAAGGGGGTAGTGAATGAAAGCAAGAGACAGGAAAAGAAATATTGTAGGACTGTCCTGCTTCAAGGTTGTATATGGTGAGATTTTTGAACTTATGTGTAAACATAAGAAGTATCTAATTCTTTATGCCTATTTTTAAAATATATTCTAATTTTTAAATGTTTTTTTATCATATTCTGCAGGGACTTAAAGTTCAACATATCAATACTTGATGAAAAACACCTGTTCCATATTATGCCTAAGATGTTTGATATGTAGACAGATAGTGAGGTTAAGCTTAACAGCCTAAGTTGTATGGTAATAACAATAAGCTTGTCTTCTGGATGGTTAACAACCTAAGTTTGCAGACCAAAATTAGAGAAAAAGGAGGGCTGCAAGGAAAGCCAACATTTTGGCCCTAGCCTTCCAAGGTCAATTAAGACTCAGGACATATGAGAACTTGTACTATAACGTCATGTAACTCGGTTGTGTCCCAAATTTTATGATCAAGGACATTATGTGGCCAAAGAGGAAAGTGATTGATGATGTAGAGTGTGCCTAAGGAGAGTCACATGGAGAGAAAACATTCTCTCAAGCTTTCACAGAGAGCACATTGGCCAAGCAATGGCCATAACTCATCCACATGGCCGACACTGACAAAGGTTCTACAATCTGAGGTACAGGATCTCAGGATAAATCCTGAGGGGATTTCACTGACCTTATCAGACCCAAAAGTTACAACTCTTGTTGCATAGGTCCTGCTTTACCTTGGTCTTAACCATCCAGCAGAAAAGTATGAGAATGAAATACAGGAAGTAAAGCCATGCTTTTATGTTGAGCTGTAGGGGACTCAGGTCAACAATTTCTGACATTGCCAGTCAAGCGGAAGACCCAATACTATTATGGGCTACTGGACTCTTTTGGAATATTTTGCTGAGTTTACACACCTATAATATTCAAGTAACGGAACTTAACAAAAAAAGTATACAGATGAATGTCCATTTTGTATCCCTGTATTCGTTTAGGTTAGATATATAATTACATTCTCTTAATGAATAGAGTGATTTGTTCTAATGGTGTTTGTAAATAGGATATCATGTCCGCATCTTGTCCAGCAATTAACCACTAGAAAGAATGTATGCAATGTGTTAATTATTGAAACTGTCCTACCAATTTGATTTGGAAAAAAAAAAAAAAGATCACAATGTGCAAAAAAAATAAATAAATAAAATAAAATCACACAGCTAGTAAATCAAAGATCTACAATGCAAGCCCAAACTCATTGATTTCACTACTTTTAATAATATAACACACATTTTAAAACCCATAAACGTCAATAATTGAATGTGTCAATAATTAAATGTGTAAAAAATGTCTTTTTACCTTTTTAAGTAAATTAGATTTTCTCAAGAGCCATTCTCTTCTTTTAGTCAGAGAGTGACAATACATATACAGTAGAGCTCCTCGTCTCCAAGAGAGACATTCCAGTAGCTCATCTCCAAGCAAATTGCAATGCTGAAACATGAAGAAAACATGACTAAGAGGACAAATCTGGAATCTATAATGGGCAAATGTGAAACACTTGAGTAATTTAAAAACAAAAACCTTCATTTCACAAAACATGTCCATGTTTTGCTACATACACGAGAATGACTATCTTTGAATCAACTAGAAATACAGAATTCTATTGTTAAATTAAAATTGAAATTTCTCTTCAATTTATAGTTTTACAAAGTGTTTAAAGATCTTCAATAGCATATTTCAACACATTCAAAATATATGTAGTACGTAATCTGATTTTTTAAAGTTTTAGAAATGTTATTTGAATAATATTCTTTAATTGAAATGATACTGATTTAAGAATTAGATAACTAGAATAATGAAAACTTCACAAAAATAATTTTACTAAATCAAAATTCTTTACCTTGTAGATGATTTGTTTCCATAGTTTTCCCTAATAAACAGATAAAGAAAATATCTAGATATTTAAAGATTGGAAATTATTTGCTTGAAAGCATGTCTAGGACTAGAGATGTAAACCTGGGAATCATCTGAGATGACTATAAAAACCATGTGAATGGAAGAGTATTGGGATAAGGGAAAACCCCTTCAGGGAGTACCTATAATTATAGAATGGAGGAGAGGAGACACACCAGGAAAAGACCAAGAAAGGTGTCTCAGAGAAAAGAGTGTGCAGGTACTCCAAGGGACTGGGTGGTCAATGGTAAAAAAGGCAACAGATGTTCAGGAGGATCAGGACTGTAAAAAGGAACGAAGATATGATAATCAGGTTACTAGTGACCTTCTATAAAATGGAGAACTTGCAAAAGTAGGAGAAGTAGGGTATATCTATGTTAGGAAAATGATTACATATAGGCATGGTGGTACATGCCTGTATTTCCAGTACTCCGGAAACTGAGGATGACTGGTGAGAGCTGAGACTAAGCTGGGCTACATAATGAGCTCAAGACCAGCCTGAGCTACACAGGAAGATTGTATCTCAAAAAATAAAAATAAAACAAAACTCCAAACAAAAAAAGGAAAATGGTTAGGTACTACACTGTTCTAGTATGTGAATATTACAAAAATATTTAGTAAAATATGATCCTGTGCTGTGACATTGGTCTGCAGTGTTAAGGTTTCTTATTTCCCTCTTTCAATCTTAAAACAGAAATAAAAAAAAAAATTTAAGAAAAAAGAAGCCTGAGCAAGATAACAAGAACTAGCAGTATTCCCCCATAATTCATTGTGCAAACTTACTTTTGGATGCAGATTATTTTCTTTAACTAAAATTTCTGGTTCTGAAAGAAAACTGATCAGTTCTTTCACTTTCTGCAAAGAAGAGTCTTCAGGAAAATCTTCATCTACCAGCTTGTTTTCCTCAAAATATGTCATGTCCAAAATAGCCTGAAGAGATAAAAAGCATCTACAAATGATTTAAACTTGAAACAATCTCTAAAGAGTCTAACTTTGTATGTATAGATGCTTTAGTAGATATTCAAATCTTTATGCATGTTATATAAATTTAGCAAGTAGGCAAAATGACTAACTGTAAATACAATTACAGATGTGCATTATAGAAAACTTCATAAATGTTCTACTACAATATTGGATTATGATTATCTTGTTTCTCTCAAGAACTACAATGGAAATTTGTTTTAATAAACACATTAGTCATGTTTAATACAATTATGAAAGATGAAACATGTTTTGCTCTTTATACACATATAATTCCTGAAATTTTTCTAAATACGTACAGTAATAAATAAGATTAGCAACTCTAGTTTTATATACTGAATCCTCAAGAGAATTCATTTTCTTAAATATACAACCAGTTATTTGACAGACACATATCTTGACACTCAACAGGAAGCATATCATCATAGAGTTCAAACTCTAAGGCTCCAACAGTCCTAAATATATTCCATGCTCTGGTCAAGCATATTAAATCATCCCAATGTTTTTTATTTATTATTTTTTTCCAATCTTCTTTTAATCAAATAGATCAAGACAAAAGTTAAGTCTAGTATCAGTTCCAAAACTAACCATCCTCCCTAACCAAGAACAATTTTAACCGTAGTATCTTTTTTGGACCTCGGTTTCTTCAATGATAAAATGATAAATTGATCTAATGCCTTTCAAATTCCATGCTTTGAGAAAAAAATGAATCAATATAAATAAAGTACTTGAAACATTACACAGCACACAGTGATATTAAAGTGGACATGTTAATGCATGGAAGGCCTAAAGTCACAAAAGAGATCAGTAGCCTATGGAAGTTGATCTGTTGGCTCTAAATCATTTGTAGGGTCCAAGGGATTTCAAAAAATCTGTATATCCAGATATTTTGTTTTATTCTTCAGAACAAGTTAAAATGTTTAAGACACTCTAAACTGAAGAAAGGACATCTACCATATATAGATGAGAAAAAAAAGACAAACTACCCACCAAATTATAGCAGTTTTTAGAGGTTAATAACTGTTACAGGATCTTTCATCCATGATCTCTAGAGGTAGAAACCATCTTTATGAAGTACCTTCCAGCAGAAATTACAGCCCCAAGCATATATATGCACCTGCTATAAATATGTGCTTTGGAAATAATTAGGTACTCTATTTCTATAACCATTGCAATTTTATTGTCCTTAGCAATAAAGAAAGGATAAATGAAAGCACTTTATCAACTATAAAGTACAATATAAATGTTGGTTGCCATAATGAAATTTTATTTCTTAAAGTCATATTTCCTCAGCAGTATTTGCAAAAACTAAGAAAACAGGTGTTGTCTACTCACAGGCCTCAATATGGAAGCAAAGTACAAGAAATAAATAACAAAAAAATATGAATGTGTGCAACACTTGCACAGAGGAATTTTATTGAGAATCCAAAGAAAAATGAATTTCAGAAAAAAAAGGTCAGGGCATTTAAGAGTCCCCTAATCCTTCCGGAACCTTCAAGACTTTAAAACATAGCATGTGTTAGTGTTCTAATTAATTATGCATAAAGGGAAACAATTCTGTTATCCACAGATATTTTTCTGGGGCGGGCGAGATAGCTCAATGGTCTAAAGCACCTGTTTAGGCAAGCTTAGGCAGGCTGAGGGGACCACGGTTCCATCCCCGGCATCACTTGCCATGCCAGCCCCACCCACAGGGTGGGCTGAGCTGGGAACACACACACACAAAAAGATATTTTTCTGGACTCCTATCAACACAACTAATATATCTCAACCTTTAAGCTACTGCCTCAAAGTTTCAAGTCTAAATGTTTTAAACATACAGTATACAAACTGATCACATTTTAAAATGTCAGTGTTTCCATCTGTTTCTGTACCTGTGTGTAAAGTTCTAGAAGACTGGATGGGTTCGAACATTCTTTCTCTTCTCCACACAAGAGTTTCAACTTTTCTAGAGCTGCAGAGGCCCGAATTAAAAAATGATCTTTAAAAAATAAAAATATGATGATTATTTCACATAGATACTGACTGCCATTTAAACAAAGTTGTGTATCTGAAACAATAAAGCAAAATTATGATATATGGAGAAACAATAACACAATAATATCTTAGCCAAAGCATGAGGGCTGGAGGGATAGCTCAGTGGCATAAGTGCCTGCCTGGCAAGTGCAAGGTCTTGAGTTCAATCCCCAGTACTGCAAATAAAAATAATATAAGCAGCTGTGCTTAATGTTTAGGGCCAGCCAAATAGCTCAGCACACTAAAGCACCTGCAAGCAGGTGCAGGGGTCCAGGGTTCTATCCCCAGGCCTGCCATGCTGGCCCCATCCCCGGGGCACACTGAGACAGCGACTGAGACTGGGCATCTATAATCCCAGCTCTTGGGAGGCTTTAAACAGGCGAATCACTACGAGTCCTATCTAGTAGTGAGACCCTGAACACCCTGTAGACCCTTCCCTAAAATACAAAAGAAAGAAAAAGCATGAAATATACCAATTCTTAATTGTCATTAAGCATAGTTATCACAGAAATTTTTCCAAAAACACTCAAGACTTTTTGTTTCTACTATTGCTAGTTCTTAAATTCAGTTCATATTTTCTTAATGCTTCTTTTATAATGCTAGTGCATTCCAAATGTTTAAATAATATATATATATATATATATATATATATCTTTTATGGAAATAGTAAGAATACTCTACATAAAGCTACAGAAAGCATTTCCCCTGGAAACATGTAAGCTTATAAATGTAATTGCAAATGTTCCCTAAAAGAATATGACTGACTAAATCAAATGTTTCATAAAATATCAATATTGTGAGCAGTTATAACTTTATCACGCTTGTAGCAATTGTAATTACATAATGCTCGTATTTTAGTCCTTTACAAGTTAGAAATGGAAAAAATCGTTTCATTTCTTAAAAAACTGGAAGGCACAAAATAGCTCATATGCCCACTAATCAGAACACACTCCATCTCCCTTTCACTGTCACCTAATATTTTCACTTTCTCTACACCTTCCTCTATCATTTCAGCTTCTGCATGTCCTCATGTAGTATTTAGATATGCCTACTATAGTATAAGATGCTAAAATCCCTCAGCATGTTCCTCTGCTTCCCCTCTGAAATATAAACCTTTTCCTCTTCGTAGGCCAATGGACAAATAACTTGTCATGGGTTCATCTAATTCAGCCTCTTCAGTAAAACAAAGACAGCTGTTCTACATTAAGGCAAAAACATCGTTTTATGTAACACATAAAAATCTTAGGTTTTTGCACTAAAGACTCTTGTACCTTCACCTAATGCTTATTGTTGTAATGCTTTTATTCACCTAAACTGAAACATACTTCTTAGAAGTTTCCCTATGTCCCCTCAAGCCAGAAATAACAACTGTACAACCCAGAAGAAAAGATTTTACTGTGAACCAAAAGTGTATCAAATATTGCACTCTTTATGTGCTTAGAGACTTTGCTACTACTTTCTTGAGAAATCATTCTAAGTGTAAAGACTTGCACTGAACTCACTAAATCATTGATGAAGAGCATGTGTCTGAATTCACTATAGGGCAGATTACATGGTGACGCAGATCTCATTTTGGAAAAATCCAAAAATGCAATATTTCTATTAGAAATATTTAATCAAAGTCATGACTAACAACTTAAAAGATCAAAGTCATTTTTATATAATGTCTAGGGTAAATCTCACAGTATATCCGCATACTGGAAACATATTATGCTTTTACAAGATGAAGTGAACAAAAATTAGCCAGCAGTAAAAAAAAGCGTATTAAGTGAAATAATGTCTGCCAATCTGATCTAAAATAACAATAGAAGACTCCCTACAACACATTATAAGCATAACTTGTTACATCAAACAACAATATTTGAATGTATGCTTTCTGTTGTATGGAAGAGAATGCCAAATTTAACTCAAATACATGCAACTTTGTTTTAATTAAAAGTCAAAAAATTATTACTTTAGTAAGATTGATTTCAATACCAATTAATAGCTAAAAATATAGAGCTACTATCATAATTTAATTTTAGCAAAATTTCAGGCATATAAAGCCTCTAAACAAGTATACAAAACCTGACTTACTTCCAGGCCTCATTCTAGACTGGATTAAAGAATTCTTCCAAAGGAAAATATGAACAGATTTTGAGTTCAGTGATAAGTGAGCAAAAAGTATTCTTTGATCTCTCAACTGATTCAAGAGTTGAACTCAGAGGTAAGTAGGCTACATTTCCAGATAATAACTAGTACTATCTATGAACTAACCATTCATGTATATCCCATGTTTCACTTTCCACAAACTAAAAAACAAGTTGGCTTCAATGTAGTCTCTTGGTCTTTGAAAAACATACTCCTGGGAAGAGGCAATCCCGCAATCTTCCATTAAATGAGTTCATTTCATCATAGGCCCTATCCCACAACACTATTCAATAAATTGAACTATTTGATCACTTGGGACACTATCTCACTACTGTTCTTTGGTGAGTGTGATGACACCTGAGTCAGTCTACATGAGTGTCAAAACTTATCTGCAGTACAGTCACAAAACTCAAAACGCAGTAAGGTAGAACCTAGAGGCAGCTGAGAAATGAAGAGAGATACGGATTTGAAGTCAAAAGGACGTGGCAATTCCCAAGTTCGGGTTTCCTAAGGACAGCGCAGCGCTTTCTAAATCAAGTATTCTAATACAGACCTTATGAGAATATGATGCATATCAAAGAATCCTAAAGTATACCAATGTAAAACTCCTTAAGAATATGGGTTGCAATTGAATTTTGAATCTAAAACATAAAGTGATCACTCACAACACAGTATTGAAAACATGGAACTGTACCATTTACGTTTTTCGTACGCCGTTACCTGCTTGGGCACTCGCACTTACGTTAACCATCTATTTAAACGCTCTTGTGTAACTTAAATGTTTCACTGTCCCCAATCGTTACCAACACGGCTATATCCGACAGCACACATCTGGATCAGGTGTAAACATGACAGACTGCAAGAGCTGGGAAAAATATGGCTTACAAAGCGACGTGTTGGCAACGTGAGTTTTGAAGGGAGGGCAAAGGAGGGCGCAGTCGGGGGTCAGAGGAGGAAGACCTCGGACAGCGCCGACATGGGACCCCACCCCCACCGCCATGGCCGCGGTCGCAGCTACAGGCCGCAGCCCGCAGCCCTCACTGACGTCCAGCGCCAAGCGGAACTACCCTCGTCCCGCCCGCGGCGCTGGCACCGCGCCCTCACCGTCTTCACCCGCGGCTTCGCTCAGTTGCTGGATGTGAGCCTGAGCCAAGTCACCAAGCTCTTCCACTCGCCTCACCACACTCGAAACTGCGGCCTCCATGGCCACAACGGGCGGTGCGCCCCGGCCACGTGACCTGCCAGCCTGCGATCACCTGATTCCCGCGCGAGGGCGGGCCCGGGGGCGGGACTCGCGGGGCTGGTGGGCGGAGACAGCTCTCCCGAGGGAAGGTCCGAATCGGCCAGTGTCATTCCGGGTTACAGCCCGCCTCCCCGGCCCACTCCCTCCCATAATTCTGTGCGGGGAGGGGACCGCGGCGCTTGTGACGCGGCGGCACACCTCTCTCCCGCCTTCCTGTCTAAACCAATCGAAAATTCCCCGTGTCCCTGGCTAACCCTATGAATCGACAGCTCGCGCTTGTCACTGGAAGGAGAGCGCGCCTGGCGCCAGCTGGCAGGAAGAGGGAGGACTCGAAGTTGTGGAGAAAGGATTGTCGGGTTTGGACTTGTAGCGAAGAAAGGTTGCCTAAAATAAAATGATTAGAATCTCTTGGTCAGAAACGAAACCCTCCTACAAGAAGTTCTCTGGAGTTGAGAGAGGGGAAGAGGACTTCAAGCCCTTAGGAAAGTTCCCAGTCTATGTGATCGCATTTCTAAATTTGAGTATTAAAACAGTGGACCGTCCCTAGCAACGCTATTGTATAACATTTGTCCTTCAAGAAAAAAGTAAGCTTTGCGCAGTGGCAGTATAGTAGCCCGTGAGGTTTAGCAGAGGCGCCATTATCACTACTTTAAAGAAAAAAATTCTGCTTTGCCTTCCCTGCTTGTTTTCTTGCCTCTGGTCAAACAAATCTTCAACCCTGTTTATTGGTTTTACAGTGTGACCTGTTATATCTTGAATACTCTCTTCTACTTCGTATGAAAGGCAGGGTGTTTTTATTTTGTACTAGGAAATTCTACAAGTAGGAAAATGCTGTGAATTGTAACTGGTTCATCACAATTCCTCTAACTTGCCCTGGTAGCGCAGATTTTCCTTGGCCAATTCACCCAACGTGTTGAAGACAACAATCGTGTATTATGTATGTTCTGTGCCTAGTACAGTGCCTAGCACTTAAGTATTCAGAAAATGTTTATTAATTCTTGTTAAAATCACAAAGCTAAAGGCCAAGAAGTTTGCATTACATGATGAAAGTGGGCTAAAACATCAAAACTTTGATAAGCATTTGAACCACAAAGTATCAAACCTAAGTATATACTCTACATAAAATTTACAACTGGAATCCCTCATAAAATAACCGCAGATTTTTTTTAAAAAACCGGGCAACTTATTTAACACTGGGAATTACTACCCAACTGATACTCTTTATGTGCTTATTTTCGGGAAAAGAATTTAAAGATATCTGAAAGTACATAATTCAGTCCTTCATTTCCAGGTAAAGAAAATGGAGAAAATGAGACTTTCACCATTCTAAACCTTAGAATATATGTGTCTGGGACTTATCCAAGATGATACCAACAGAAGTACCCGTGAAAAGCTGTCTCACGAGAGGTACACAGTTAATAGCCTTCGCCAATACCCACTAAATAAAGTGCTAGAGAATGCCTTACTAGAAAAGTAGTTTTTCTCCAACATATGTTTATTTTTACTTTAAGAAACTTGAGGGGGCCTGCCCCTTAGCTCAGCTCTTTAAGTTCCTGCTTCAACAAAGCCATCAGGCTCAGGTTGCTGTGGTTCGATTCCCAGAACTCAAGCCAGCCGAACCTGCCCTGAAGGCATTCTGAGCCAGCCAAAAAAAAAAAAAAAGGAAACTCGCATATTTATAGAACAAAAGATATAATATAATTTATACTATTTATTTTACTATTTATAGAAATTAAAGATACAATACTAGATCTTTAATTTCATAAAAATTAATAACTGACTTCATGTAATCAGAATACCTTCCAAAAACAATCAATCTCTACTCCTTCACCATGGATATATAATAGATAAAAATCCAATAAAGAAAAAAATTATGAGGATCTTTATTTTAAAAATATAGTTTTTAAGATGTAACATTCTTTCTTGTTTCTGAATTACCAGTACTTACAATTTGTACCAATCTTTTGGAACTGTCCTTTTTAATTGCTTCATATTTTTTGTGAGATCTTATTTCCTCATACAAATTTGCCAACTCCTTATGAACAGGTAGGTAGACTTTATATATAACTTGTATATGTTTGGACTTCATTAAATATTTTCTCCTTTTCTCATTCAATGATCCTTTGACCCATTATTGGGTCTGACACTATGATGATATAATATTAACATGATTCCTGACCTATTATAGCTTACTGTCTAGCAGGTAATGTAGAAAGACTAGCACAAATGAATGCATAATTTTATACTGTAGAAGGTCCTATAACAGAAAAATAAAGGGATATGATGTTATTTGACGGATTAGAGAAGACATGTCTGAGAAAATATTAACATCTAAATGATGAATAAAATTAGCAGAGTGAAGAGTGGATCAGTGTGCATCCAATCAGGAGGAGAAACTGGATCAAGGTGAGGGTCAAGAACACATGTGGAGGTCATCATTAGAGTATAGGCTTCCTCACAATCATGGAAATATGTCAGTGGGGAATCATGGTGGCATAAAGCATGTAAAGATTAGAAATAATATTTAGTTCAATTACACACAGGGCCAGAGAGACAGCCTCTCCATACGAAAGCCTCAGGGAAACAGTAACAAGTTGAGACCACTGTAGTTATTCGTAATCAGGGACATAACGAAGATATAGAAGACAGACATTTGTAACACTTGTACAGTAAGTTCCCAACTTATGAACATTTGATTGTGAACTTATATGGGAATAAAACTATGAAAGTTCTTCCAAAAAGGAACTTGTTTGTAAGTTGGTAGCTATTCTATAGGTGTTTTGGTCAGGGGACAGGGGAAAAATGGGGTGGTTTGTTATGTGACACATGGTGACCTAGTTTAAACAATTTTCTTGGGACAGAGGAGACAATGGAAAAAGGAAATGTCTCTGAGAATAATTTATTGTCAATTCTGCTGACTATTGCCCTATAAATCTGCTTTAAATTTAATCATACATTCTAGGAAACTTCCAAGGTCCCTTGCTTATCATACACGTTTTGATCAGTCCTTTGGCCAGACTCTCCCCACAGAAATGGACTCGAAATTTTGGGTGTGAACCTCCACGTGCCATATCTGTTAACTGATGAGGCCTTTGTCTACAGTCAATTCATTTATTCAATTATGTGGTTCTTCTAAATTTAATAAATACTAAGCCTTTGGAGACATCTGGTCACCAAAATAAGCAACAGACTTATAAGATACCTGGGTCTAAATATAACCTCTGTTCTTTTATACTTACTACATAATAGTAGAAAACTTAATTAAAATATCTGTAGTTTCTACATTTGTAAAATGAAGATAACAAGAACTCTGCTTATTGACTTGCTGTGTGGATCAAATTAAATGTTCTATGTCAAATGTAAGTGAATTCCCTAACATATAGTGAACAGAATAAAAATAATAAATAGTAATTTATTAACCCTAGCATTAACTCATCAAATTCTGTTTTTTCTGATCATATGAAAGACTTGGGATTTGGTAATCAGCACTACAAAACATAGATAGATGCTGTAAATAGATAGAGGGTTTAAATAAGCATTTATATAACAATTTAAAAACAGCTAAGTAACACATGAAACTATACTTAATATCATTAGTCATTAGGTAAATTCAAATCAAAACGACAATAAGATACCACATCAGACTCACTGGGATGGCGGTAATAAAAAAAAATACAGCACAAGAGAATAATACTGTAAAAGAACACAGTAGACCAGAACTCAGTGGTGACTGTTCTTTCCTATTTCCCATTCATTAAGACTGACATCAGATCTAAACTATTGTATCCAAAATTGCTCATGTTTTCATGAGAAAGGAGATGGGGTCTACAAGTAGGGTTTTGTTAACTGTTCGGTGCATGTGTCCTGGAACTTTGTAACTAACAGATCATGCCCACTTCTCTAGTCAATTTTCCAGGCCCCAATCTACTGTTTCATTTCCCCTGAGAAATGTCCATCTTCATAATTCTTTATGAAGTGCTGAAGGAGTGGAGGTCTCTGTCTTCGTATAACTACATCCCATTGAAAAAGGCTATAGTTCCTACCTACAGTGGATAACATTCTCTCCAACTGCCTCAGCGTCTTGTGGCTCACTGGCTGAATTGAAGAAATAAAAAAAGAACAATGTGAAAAGTGTTAGTGTCTAAATGTGAAGGACTGCTGAGCTTCCTGTTTAATAGGAGAAAGCTTGGTGAATTTGTCAGAAAAGTAATTTTATTATTAGGTTAAGCATGTAGAAGCCAAATATGAGAAGGAGCAGGACAGATTTCTACACTTCCTGTGAATACAGTATGGAAAAAGAAGGATGTTAAATAAATTATCCAAAGCCTGACAGCCATTACCTTAGCAAAATTACCACATTTGGATTAATTAAGAACAGGAATGTAAATACAGTTATCTGTTTAAGCTGTAGTGAACTATGGGTCATTGTGTTTTGAAGAGGAGTCTCAAGTGTTCCAGAGTTTCACAGGAGTAAAGTCTTAATTAAGTCTTGTGAAAATTTTAGTGACCATTTTCCATGTAGGGCTTCTACTCAGTCTCTTAAGGAAAGGCTGTTTTAATGGTTTGTCAGGAACTGGGAATAAAGCAAGGGTCTTGAGGGGCTGACTGTAAGGCTGTCCTTGTCTGTCTACCAGCCTGCTATTGATTTCCCAAGGAGACTTTAGGCATGCCTCACTGGGGTCCCTTTCAATGAATGACAGTCTAAAGATATATTGTCTCTAACAATCGTTGTTTCCTACTTTGTATTATAGGAGATGGCTTGTTAGTCAATAAGCCCCTTTCTTTCTATATTGCTTCACAGAAATGCAGCACCAGAAATGCGTATTTGTAGTCTGTATAGATATTTTGCTTTTCTGACTTTTTCAAGTATTAATGCCTAAATAAGTTATAAGCTTTGATTTTTCAGTAGAGGTCTCGGGATAGGGGATTGGCCTCAGTGACCTGCTGTGTACTGAGAATTGCATAACCTGCCTTTGGATGCCCTTCTTGGACAAAGCTAATTCCATCAGTGAACCAGACCTCTTGAGGGGAGGGGCAGGTAACTAATATCTCATATGCTTGCATAGGCCTTGAAAATCACCTATTCACACAAGGGGCTAACTTCTGAGTCTGTAGGCATTAAAAGTCAGGATTCAGAGTACTTCATATATTTATAGTAACCTAGGAGGCATCTAAGGAACATGGTCTGACATAGTCCCAGTAGATAAAATCTGGTTTGTCCTTTATCAGAATTGGAACAATAGCAATTTGTTAGTCTTTCTAGCAAGAGAGTAGGGCACTATAGGACAATTAAAAACACATGGTTGAATATTTGACCTTCCAAGTAACTTATCAAAACAGGAATAAAGAAGCTCTGAATACATATTTCTTTGAAACAAATTATGGCTGTAGGTCTAGAGGAAGGTTTTCTACAGAAGTTAAAATTGAAGTGAAAATAATTAAAATTGTTTATGATATCCAGGGTCACCCAGGGTTCTCATAGGAGATGGAGATGTTCATTCATGGGGTTGTGGCAGGTTATTGCAGGAACTTTGAGTCCTCTACATCAGAGTAGAAAGTTATAGCAGAAGTAGCCCTCCCTCCAGTCAATATACTTCAGTTTCTTTCTTCCCAGGTACTAATTCCTGTTCCAGTTCTAGTTGCTTCTGTCTTCCAGAATGCTGGTCACTATGATGCATATTGTCTAAACCAGTTCCCAATTGACAAGCCATTCTGCCTCTGTACATCTGCTTGCCTATTTCATATAAGCCCAAACCACCAGAGATCAGAGGACTGATATTTAGGGAATAAGCCCAATCAGTGCCCATTGATGTAAATCTGCCTCCCAATCATGGGTGTTGTTTTGGTATCTTGGCCCTCACAGACAGCAAGGATCTCTCCAAGATATAGTATCTTGGAAGGCATACCCTTGAGATTTCTAAAGTCTTCTCAGAGGCATAGAAGAGATCTCCTGCCTCCCCAGTCAAGTTGCTTATACTGGACTCCATAAGGAGGGGAATGCAATGTCTACCTGCCTGCTGGATTGTAGAGCCCCTTGAGGCACCCCAGTTAGTCTGTCAGTGATGCTTTGCTCAAGCAAAAGGGGAGTCTGAACAACTCTCATCAGTCAGGACCACCCTCAAAGGAAGGAGGTTGGAATGTTTAACCTCTGAGTGCCTGCTGAGTGAATGTGAAAGAGTGAATATATACCATAAGCAATAGGCTGCTTTGTTTGTGCCCCAGGACTGGGATGCACTGGTCATAATGGCTGATTGGAGCCTTACCTGCAGTTCTGTGGTGACTAACATATGGCATAACAGAAGCTTCATACCCTTCTTAGCTAGGTAACACCTAAGTCCCCATGAAGGTCACCTCTATGCAGGCATCAGAATGGGCTCTGTCTCTCTGAATAGCACTAACCTTTTGTCTATTGCACCATCCTTTTATTTATTTATTTATTTTTTCTTGTGGAACCAGGGATTGAACTCAGGCCCTTGCGCTTGCCAGGGAAGTGCTTATTCCACTGAGCCATCTCCCTGGCCCCAGGCCTTTTTTTTCTTTTCTTTTCTTTTTTCTTTCTTTCTTTCTTTCTTTCTTTCTTTCTTTTTTTTTTTTTTTTTTTTTTTGCACCATCCTTGAAGGGTACAAAACACATAGGAAGTCTAAGATGGGAACTAAGCAGTCAAAATCCACAGTCCCTGACTATAGGAGTAGGGATCCATTGGTCTCTCAGTGTGATTTGTTGTACCTGGAGAGAAGCGGCAGCAGGAATGAGGAAAAGATAGATAAAAGCTAGGTCTGGTGGTGGCCCATCTGCCTGGTTGGTGAGATGACCCCAGCATCACAGTAAGGGCATTTATTTATACTTTTTTAAAGTTAGCAACATGTGGCACAAGGTTGACTAGTGGCTAACATCTGACATCAACCAGTCAGGATTCTTATCTCAGGACTGAGGAAGCTTGACTGCTTTAGGCACTGAGGCCT
Source organism: Octodon degus (assembly GCF_000260255.1). Taxonomy (NCBI): domain Eukaryota; kingdom Metazoa; phylum Chordata; class Mammalia; order Rodentia; family Octodontidae; genus Octodon; species Octodon degus. Next base: position 5,551,718 of record NW_004524718.1, read on the forward strand.
AGTCCTGCTTTTACACATTTGACCAATGTCTAGCTTCCATGGCTCCCAACAACAGGAAAAAAGAGCTTTTCTGGTGATTAAACCAAAATGCTTTCCAAAAAAAAAAAAAAAAAAAAAAAGGAAAAAAGAGGCTAAGTCTTCCTGAGAATTCTGTCTTGGCAGTTGCTGCCAGCAGTTTCACCTCTCTGCAGCTCTGAACTCATATTTCCAGCTAATTGAACTGATTCCAGCTAGCCATTGTCTATAATTGACCCATAGGAGCACTCCCTCCAAACCTGATTCATGGATGTGACTATCCTGGTCAGATGGTGTCAGTTAATGCCAACCCAAGATGACTGTCACTAATTCTTCTAAGTTCCATATTTTGAGAGGAAAAACTGGTCAGCCCTAATGAATAGTCAAAGCCTTTCCAAAAGTCAGCTCAACTAGAAACAACTCAATCAAGCATTTCTCACAGACATCAAAAAAGAGGGCACAAAAAGTCCACCAAGCACTGTTATCCAGATTCCTGATAAAAGAAAAGTATCTGATGGCCATGTGAAAGTACAGTCTGATAAATAATTATGCCCTCTGGCTATGACACAAAATGCCCCTTCTGTCTTCAAGACACAAAAAATCCTGACTATCTGGGTCCACTTCAATCTGAACCTCTCCTTACAATGTTGGGTCTGGAATGGAGCTTTATCAAATTAGGCACCAAAGGACCTTTGAACTCTTTTTTTTTTTTTTTTTTTTTTCAGTATTGGGGACTGAACTGAGGACCCTGTACTTACCAGGCAAGTGAGTCATCTCCCCAGACCCGAGCCTTTGCTATTTCAAAATTCAGGGGCAAATCATGACTTTTCTGGTAGACAATGGAAAAGAACTTTGCCTTCAAAAGTTCCCTCTGTCAAAAAGTTACCATCACCAGGGCAACGAGGACTCTTGCCTCTCATAGCTTCTGCGAGGCACAAACCTGCAACCTGGGTAGACATCTCACCAAATGTGAATTCCTGTATAAACCAGTCCCCACACCACTTCTAGGAAGAGACCTGCTCTTCAAGTGAGAAATGACCATCTCCTTTGCACCAAGTCAGTGAGCCTCATTCTCATTTAACCCTACACTTTCAACATTAACTGCTCCATGAGAGGAAGATGACACTTGCATTAGCTTGAGACAGATAACAATCCTGAAGTTCAGAAAACTCTCCTCCAAGAGGTAAAAGCTCTAGTACCACCTCTGGGCCTGACTACCAACCATGACACCTCACTGAAACCCCTATTGCTGTCAGCTGTCATGGAAGGCATGGATAGACACCAAGCCTGATAGACTGTTAATCACCTTGGGCAGAACCTTCGTGTTGTCAACAAAGCAGCCATCAGCTTCCATTCTGTGGTCCCCATCCTATACAGCTTTTATGGACTATTACTCAATTGCCACAAGGGATTGGGAACTCTCCCCCTATTTTCAGGGAGGACCCTGCAACACATTTAAATCCGGCACAGCACACGTCTCAACGCCAGCCACCTCCATCTTGGTTCTCAAAAAAAAAAAAAAAAAAAAAAAAAAAAAAAAAATAAAGCTTTAAAACTGTAAAATGTCTACAGACTGTTAAACTGCAAATTATACCTCTCCTATCTGTAAATCCAGTTCAAGATTGCCAAGCTGTCAATGCCACCACAGTTGCCCTCTTGTAGTCTCAGTCTTCTACCTCCCACAGCCTGCTGGTACACTTGCCTGAACCTCATGAATGCCTTCTTTTGCCTTTGATTGGCTCTTGTCAGTCAGCCCCTTTTTGTCCTTTAAATGAAAAGACCCTAGTTCTGGACTCAAATGTCAACTGATCCAGGCTGGGGTCAATCTCCTAGAGTTTCAAAATCTTATTTACCTTCTTTGCGGAAGCCCTCATAGCTGATCTTGCTAGTTTACAAGCACAAAATATCACTGAATTTCTGATTAATGACACCAAAGCTGCCTGCTGGAAAGACACAAAAGCTCCACTACACCATCTGTCAGAAACTGGTTACAAGAAAGAAACTCAGAAAATTTCTTGGAGCTGCTGGTTTCTATAGAATCTAGATCCTGAATTCATAAAATCAATAATGCTAACTCAGACTGCTGGCCCCTAGGAGTGCTCAGTGGCTACCTGTGTAAATACTTGGATCAAGTTGCTAAGCGTTTCTGACCCCCTTCGTCTCTGTGCTCTACCAGCCACTGTACTTCTGATTAGAAAGCTGATAAGGTCACCTTAGAGATTTAACTGTCCAGGTGCCACATGCTGTACTGAAATCTCCTGAATAACTGTGAACCACTCAGTCCTTCCACATATCTGTCCACAAGACTGGGCCCACTCAATTATGACTGAAAAATAAACTGCTTGACAGATGCTGAGTACACCCTGTTTATGGATGGAAGTACCTCTGGTGGTAATAGAGTTCAACGGGCTAGATATCTGTGGTCACCTTGGACAAAGTATTCTGGCCAAAGCTTTCCTACTACTACTTCCAGCTGCTATTTGGAAACCTGCCACCAATGACCCCATTACACTTAAGCCCCCTCCAGGGATCAGACTGACTTAAACAGCAACCTCAACCAGGAAATCTTTACCCAGTACTCTTGGAAGATCCGAGCCAGACCTACCCTTACCATATGTTCTACAACCTCAAACTGCAGCTCTGGCACCCATACCCTTCCAGCCCGCTCAGGCTTCAGCACCTGTCACTGGTGCTGACCTCATATAGTGTTGTGGATTTTCCTTATTTAAAGACATATGGATAGATTTCACTGAAATACAATCTTACAGGAGTTACATATATTTGTTGGGGCTTATCAATACTGGCCCAAGAGTTTATAGGGTATTGCTACTGGTTATACTTGTAGATATTTCTACACACACATATAACCCAGCTAAATATTAACTAGCTTTGCAGGTTTTGAAATTCAGTCTTAGATGTGCTAAACTTACTTGGACCACACAGCTCCCTCTAAAGAGAAATACACTCAAAGACCTGCTCTGATCACTTCATACACTGACAAGTCCCCATCTGGCTGAAGTCTAAGGATACCACTCACAGGATTGCTCCAGACCTCAGTGCAGGATTCCTCTTGATTTTTGTACCTTTCCAGGCTGCTTACCGCTGTCCTTACTTCCCCATCTCCTTGCTAGCTGTGAACTTTTTGCCTTACACTCTATATGAAGAGTTTGCCCAAGAGAACACAACAATCAAACACTTGAACAAGATTTGACAAATGTCTAAGGCACACTGGACACTCTTCTAGATCAAATTAGCTCCCTCACTACCTTGCCAGAGTAATGTTACAGAACAGATAGGCCTAAATTATGTCTCTTCCTAAAGGCCACTTAGGGAACAAAAACAACCCCAAATAAGATCATCTTGGTGTTGTTGGCTGGGGCCATGCTAGGATCACTGTCAACACTAGCTGCTGCTTGTTTGGACTTGTCTCAAGTGATCACATGTAATATGCCCAGCAAAGACTTGCTGGGGAAACTATAGAAGGGGAAAGTGCAGCAGAAGATTCCTGACCTGTAGCTAGTATACTTCAATTTGTTAGTTGCCCAAGTAATAGTCCCAGTTCCAGTTCCTGTTCCTTTTCTTAGGAATGTCTGGTCACTGTGATGCATAGCTGGTCACTATTGTGCATTGTGAAAACCAATCCCCAACTATTAAGCCATTCTACTTCTGTTCTTCCTGCGTTCTTATCCTACATAATCCCTAGGCCACTAGAGATTGGGGGCTGGTATTTTGGAAGTGATCTCAATCAGTGCCTATCAACATAAAATAAATCTGCCTCTAAATCCTGGGTGTCATTTTGGTGTTTTAGCTTGCTTTTGAAAGGTGAGGGTTTTACCCGTCCTAGCTTCTATCTGGGAGTAGGGCAATCGATCTTCCAGCACCATGTGTCAGGTACAATAGTCACCTGACACATGTTGTAGGGCCTGGGTGGTGGCTTTGTATAGTTTTGTACTCAGTGTCCAGTTTTCCTGCAGGCCTTGATTGACCCTGAGTTTTCCTTTGGGTGAGTTAGGTGTGCTTACAGCTCTGGCAATTGCAACAGCCATTATTTTGACCTGCCATTCTTTCTCAGTCCTTTTGTTCTTATCAGATTCCAATTTTTGAACATAGAAAAGGCTGTGTTCAGCAATTGGATGATATGGCCCTAGAGTCCCATCTATAAACTTAACAAGTTCTTTTGAAAATAATGGGTCTTTCTGGGGAGCTAGGAAACAGGTGGGAGAGACCCATGTCCTCCTGGGTGACAGGTGGGCATCTGAGGACAGTGTAGTCAACAATATCAATTTCTTCCTTTGTGGACTCTTGTTTAAGTAGCATGGTTGTTGGGGCTTTCTGAAGAATCACCAAAGCCTGAAAATATGGTAAAGTACTTTCCTCATCTTGTGTAGAAAAAATTCTTGCCATAGTATTGTCATTTAGACTGCCATTCTGGACTCATCTCACACCATCCTAATGGGGAGGTATATGTGATCTGCTGGGTGTTTCTATGCTACATCGGCTCACTGACTCCTTAGAGGGAAGGGTGGAGCTCATCTCAGGGCTCCCTCAGAAATTCCCAAGAAGTCCAGGCTGAGCTCCCTTCCTCCAGGGAGCTCCCTGAGATCTTAGTGAAGTTGCATCCTGGGGGCTCCCGTAGCCATCTGGAAAACAAAATCACTTGCATCTTTCCCTGTGATAAAAATATTAGTACTATGTTTAAGGTGGTAGAGATAAAAACCTCTTTTTTAAAAACCTTACAAAATTCTAAGCACAGTCAAGGGTGGCTCTGCTTTTTCAAAACCACTTAATGGCTCTTGTGGGTACTTCAAAAGCTTGACATTTGAAATTAAGATTAATTATGTTTGAACTATTAAGCCTAACAAAGAATAATAAGCATACTCAATTATGATGTTAATGTGTTAGAAAATAATAGATCACACAGTTGATAGCCCTCAGAATGAAGTTTCTTCATTATCTCCATTCCTGTTGGAATTTATAAAATGCATTATTAACACATATGTAGTTCTGTATGAATATTGTATTATTTGAAACTCTAGGGCTGGGGAGATAGTTTGGAGCTCTAAGTCCCTGCCTTACAAGCACAAGGATCTGGGTTCCATGCCTGGTACCACACGCCGGTGGGCCTGGAACCCCAAGTGTGCTGTGCTGGCCACTGAAATCAGGCATGGTGGCTCACACCCGCAATCCTAGCTCTGGGGAGGTGAGACAGGAGGATCACTACGAGTCCAAGCTGTGTAGTGAGACCCTGTACAAAATAAATTAAGAAAATATTTTAAAGAAATTCTACATAATGACTTGGTTAAATTCATAAAAATGTATACTTAGATATGCTGATTAGATACATACACTGCTTGACCTTGTATCTCATTATAGTATAGTAATTTTTCAATAGGTATGTAAAATACTTTAAAATACATTATAGTTTGAGGTTATTTTCAATTTTCATAATTTTAGTCTACTATTTACATGTTAACAAGAAATACTAACATCATTAGTCATTAATCACTGAAGTAAACATTTCCATCTACTTTTTTTTTTTTCATCTACTTTTATTTGAAGCTTTTGACCTTTTTAAGTTGAATAATATAATTATTTTGGACAAGCTTCAGGATTAATCAAAATGTTCTTGATATTTTTATAGCCAAACAAAAGGTCAGTAATAAACAAGTCATCAATTATATGCAAATGGTTGCAAATATTGTCATGTTTTATTATTCTCATTTTCTAACATAAACTATAAAATTTCACTTGTAATTGTCATATTTTAAATATAATTTTAATTGAATGTTTACTAAATATGTTTGAGAATAATCACTTTAGTTAAATCCATGTCCTGTTTTTTAAACATACTTAGGACCTTTTCATAAGCAGCCCTTGATCATGCCTTTTTTTAAATCAGCTTAGCAATTTTTCCCATTTTACAAGACTCAGATCAAATGCCACCTTTTTTATTTTTGGTACAGGGTCTCACTACATAGCTCAGACTCATAGTGATTCTCCTGTTTTCAGCCTTCCCAGCTCTGGGATTACAGGCATACATCACTAAACCCTTACTTGGTCACCAGCTCACCGTGCCCTGGGACGGAGCTGGTGCAGCATGTGGTACCGGGACTTTCGTGGACTGTGATTACTTATATCCCAAAGCCCACATCCTAAAAAATTGTTTTATTTTACTCCACACTGTCATTCATAGCCCTTTGGTACTTAGATTATGAACTTCTCAAGAATATTTTTCAAATCAATCATTTTTTAATCAACAGTGTCCAGGGATCAATCCAGGAGATGTTTACAACTGTTGGTTGTGTTCATTTCATTTCAGTTTTATGGCTTTCAATCTGTGTCATGTATATATTGTTTCACAGAAAAATGTACAGTGTTTGGTGTCCTATTAAATGGTGGTTCTTTTACCCCCCCAAAAATCTGTCAGATCAGTTCTTGAGGCTTAACACTTATTCCTCAATCATAAAGCAATAATAATTATTTACACTTGCTTTCTTTTTATAACTTATTTTTTGCTCCCTGCTATCTCCTTGTCATTTCTCCTTTAGGGTAGTTCCTGTATGGAATTTCATCAGTGCCACTAGCTGTCCTCTCCCTAGAGATAACCCTTCTTAAAGGGCTTTAAGACAATAGTCATATAAGCGAGTTATAAATTTTTATATTGCCTTTTTCTCCCAAATGATCCTGTTTCTGTTATTCTTTACCCTGCTGTTGAATATTGTTTGGTTCCCTTTTTCACAGTGAATTAATTAAAGCAAGTATGACTTTTAAAGAGCACTATCTAAAGCTGGGCATGTCTATAATTCCAGGATATGAGAGAGTAAGGCTGGAAGATCACCTGAGTGCTGGGGTTGCATAGTAAGTCCAAGGCAGCCTGAGCTATACAGCAAGAGCCTGTTTCAACAAAAAAGAAAAAATATGCCACCCAACTGATCAATTAATAATGCTCCAAGGCAAGCATTAAGACTTGCCATAGTAGATTTTCAAATGTTTCCAAGACATTGTGACATCTTTATTTCCATTACCTATTTCATATTTATTATTTTAATTTCTCAGTAGAATATAAGCAAAATTATCTTATAAGTATCTAACGGTAGGAAAATTATTCCTTATATGATAGTGCACAATGTTGAAAGACTATTTTGCTGCCACAAAAGTAAAAATTTTAGGTTACATATGCAAATGTGAAGGATAAACTTAAAAATCAGAATTCAAATTGAAATATGTAATAATCATGATTATATGTCATATATTTTCACATAAGAGTTGAAAACAAGGACAAAAATCATCCATCTGTTATAATACAGCCAACTGGTTATGCTCCAAGATAAGCACAAAGCACTGCAATAGTACATTTCAAAAACTGTATCCTTTAAAAAAAAAACTGTATCCAGACATTGTGACACCTTTATTCATTTTCATTTTATTATTTTATTTTCTCAATAGAATTTGAGTTAAGATCACTTACAAATCCAACGGTAGTAAAATGACTCCTTATACAACAGGACCTTATCTTGAAAAACTATTTTGCTGCCATAAAAACCAAAAAATTTAAGTTATGCATGTAAATGTTTAGGATAAACTTTAAAAGCAGAATTCAAATTGTATTATGAAAGCATCATAATCATAGGTTATATATTTCCATGCAAGATCTGAAAAGGAGGAAAAAATCAATGAGATAAGGGAAGAACTTTGAGCACTTTAATTGTTTAAAGTGTTGTATAACTTTTATTTAACTTTTGGAAGTATATATAGTTTTACTATAAAAGTTCTAAATATATATTTCAGGGTGTGAAAGAGGCATTGGTATTCCTGTGCTCATTGCAGCCTTATTTACAATAATTAAAATGTAGAAGTAAACTAAATGTCCATCAATAGATGAATAGATAAAAACATGGTATATGCAGGCAATGGAGTATTATTCAGCTTTAAAGAAATCTTGCCATATATGGCAACATAGATGAAATCTGAGGGTGGACTAAGTGAAATAATCTAGTCAGAGGGAAGAAATACTTCATGGCTCCACTTATCTGAGACATCTAAAATAGTTGAGCTCTGAGAAAAAGAGCAGTGGTTGCTATGGACCTGAAAAGGAGGGAAAGAGAGTTGTGATGCAATAGGTATATATTTTAATTATAGAAGAGGAATGAGTTCCAGAGTTTTGTTGTACAACACTGTGCCTATAGTTTACACTACTGTACTGCATGCTTGCAAATGTTACAAGGGTCAATCTCATGTTAACATTCTTAATGTCACTGGATAGAATTGAAGAAGGTATTCCAAAGATGAGATGTAGACTTCAGAATAGTCCACTGAATAAGTTCTTGACTCATATCACAGAAAAAGAATTTCAGGGTGTCTCAGAGTGGGGAATAAATTAGGTTCATGAGGCAGATTTAGAAAATAAGGGAGAATAGGAAACAGACTTTAATTTGCATAACTGTAGGGGGTACACTCTGATACAGGGCTTTAGGCTAGCCTGCTTATAAAAGGATGAGGTCCGCTTCTCAAGTCTAGCTGAGATGGATAAGGATCTGGTTGATCATTATCTCAGTTCTGGTCTCTATAACTCCAGAGGAATCCTATGGCTTGAATGGCAATTATTTCCCATGAGATGACTGCTGTTGCTCAGGAGGAGGTTGCCTTGGTTCCTGTCATAGGGTAATGGCTCCTGCTTGGGGAGAGATGTTGTCATCATGGGGTGGTCTACCAAGTTCTCTTTACTGGAATCTAAGGTGAGTGCAAGTTTAGGGCAAAGACTGGAGACTTCTAGACATGACTCCATGAGGATCTGGAACTGAATGTTGTGAAAACTGTCAGTTGAAACTTGCAACCCTTAACAATTACTTCAGTAACTTTAAATTACATTAGTTACTCTTGTTTCATGTCTTCAGTCTTGAAGGAGGATGAGATAGACTAGGTAAACTGAGGGCTTATAAGCCTCGCAATACAAACACTCCTTAAATGATTAACACACCTACGTGCAAAGCTGAGCAGGGATCCAACCCTGAGGTTTAAGGTAACGAAACATGTAAAGCCTAGAATGCTATAAGTAAATCTTGATGAATAATTCTGTGTGGGTTCAAAAGACCAGGACACTAATAGAAAATCCCGACAAAAAAGACAATGCTCATGAGATTTGTGAGGGAAATTACTGAAAATGGAAGCGATCTGGTTTAAATGTATAACTAAATCATTCTGGTTTGTTGTGCTCTTATTGTCATTCCAAAAGTTAATATTTCTTCAAATATCTCATACAATTTTTTCTTGAGAAAACTATAAGAAAAACTCAATTTTAATCTACTCATTGAACAAATATTAAGTACATAATGTTGATTTCAAAGGGTCTGTGAAAACAAGCTTACAAAATGAGGAAATTAAAAATGAGCTGGGGGCTGGAGAGATGGCTCAGTGGTCTAAAGCACCTACTTGGAACAAGCTTGGCAAAGCATCAGGGACTGCGGTTCAGTCCCCCAGCACCACATGCCAGCCAGCCCCGCCCCCTGGTGGGCTGAGCTGGCCACACACACACACCACACACACACACTCTCTCTCTCTCTCTCTCTCTCTCTCTCAAATAAAAAGAAAAAATGAGCTGCTTTATAAAACAATACCTTCATTTACAGATTTACGTAAAACTTTAAATTTGTTTATCTGACTTTCAGAAGGAAATGTTTAAAGGGATTTGTTTTCCATTTATAAAAAGACTATTGTGTAAAATGAAGCATGTATTTTTAATTGACTCAAAAGACTTAGATAAAACTCCTAATACTAGTTTTGCCAGTTAAACAGCATTTGAAAAACAAGTTTTGAAGTGCCCATGATTACCAGCCTGCAGAAATCTGCAGATAACTATGAGGGCAGAATGCATTTTCTTTCAATAATAAAACATGCTAATCTAATATATTTTAGGAGAATTAAAATAAAATCCTTCAAGCAGAAAAGGATAATTTACAATCAAATTCTGACATACTGTTTGTATTCATCTAACAAAAAAGATGTTTTACACATATACATGTTATAACAAAATACAAAATAAACTTTGTTCATTTCCTCATTGCCTGTCTATAATCAGACCTTTTAATTGAAAGCTTTTAATTTAAGTCTTACAAAGAAGACCACTCCACATAAAGCCACAGAACATAAAATTTCCATAATGTAAGTATTTCCCATGGACTACTTTTCAAAATAAGGAATTCTTATTTGTCAGACATTTAAAGGAAGTTGACTGGTATACCACTGTGGAAATCAATGTGCAGATTCCTCAAAAAACTAGGATTAGAGATGCCATTCGACTCAGCTACTGCCCTTCTGGGTATTTCTCCAGAAGAACTGAAAACATCATACCATGGTGATATATGTGTAATCATGTTTATATCTGTGCAATTTTTCATAGCTAAATCTTAGAAACAACTCAAATGTTCATAAACTGAGGAATGGATTTTAAAAAGATGTGGTAGTTTTATACAATGGAGTATTACTCAGCTATAAAAAAGTTAAACTCAAGCCTTCTCTAGGTAATTGGATGCAACTAGAGATCATATCTGTAAGTGAAATAAATCAGACCCCCCTGTGTAAAAATCCTGTCTGCCTAATGTAAGACCGAAAGAGTAAACAAAATCTAAAAATACAATAAATATTGTGAAAGGGAAAGAAACTGCTCAAAAGGAAAGAACAACCAGGATGGCTAAAGAGAAAAGAAAGAAAAAAAAAGAAGGGAAAAATATAAATACACAAGATAGCTAAGAAAACTGTACTTCTAATTTCTATTGCTTTATTGAAAGGAACAGTCGATGCCTAATTGCTTAATCAATTTTGCATGCCTATATCTGGTAATTTGAACAACTATTTTGAAGATAACAATATGCAACATAACAACCATTGTTAATTTCCTATCATTTTGTTTTCAAATTCTGCATGTTTTATTCTCTTTAAAATAAAAAAGAATAAACCCTCCAACCCAAAAGAAACATACAAAAAAAAACTGGCACACATTAAAATTGAAATTGCTCTGTAGAAATGGAAGGGAAATTTGTGTACCAGAATTTGCCTATAATTTGATCAAGTTGAAGATACTCATACACTGTTGAAAAAATACAAAACAAAGCATAATGTGCCTGTCCAATGTGCTCTGACCAAGCAGTACTGAGGCTGATTTTTTTTTTTTCAGACATACTTACACAGAAGTATTTCCTCCTCAGCCAGAAATAACAGAGTGAGACTAGCCAAGAGTGAGTCATATGACCATAAACAAAGCTGCCAGTGCATTTTTTCCATTTCATGTGCCTGTGGAGACAAAAAATTGGAAAAGCAGATCCATTTGGAATGTTAGGGTTTTTATATTCTGTAAATTGCAGTACAATAGCTATTAATGCTGTTTTAGGATTACTTGTGAAACTCAGCTCTAATATTTGAATTTCCTCTCAGCCCAACATACTCAAATACCTAGAATTACTAGGCTAATTTCATCTATATAATTGGGTTGTTTAACCTTGCATTGGTCCTTCAGAAATTTAAAAATATTCTGGCATTCTTGGGAAGAAAAAATTCAGAGTTAAATGAATACCAGAGAAAATGCTTTTAAGGACAAACTTTAATCAAGTTGGACACATTGCCTAGTGTCTTTATAATGAAATAAAAATCTTAATTTTCTTGAGTATTTTGTGTTGGTTCTAAATTAGCTACATTCCGAGGACTTGAACTTCAACTGGGTTCCTCTACTCTGTTAAGTGCATAGATGGCTCTGGAAAAAATCAGACTGGATTCATATCCTCAAAGAGTTGGTCAAGAGATATGGATGTGTACCCTGCCAATCAACCACTGTAACCAGAATAAATTTACAAAACGCCTAACATTCTGTGTGCTCAGACTGCTTTGCCTGAATTAACCTCATATAAACCTAAGCTAATCTGAGTATTATAAAGCAATCTTAATTTACACCTGAGAAGGTTTAATGGAGTTATACAATGTGGCTCAGGTCAATCAAAAAGACACATCCGCGTTTGCATGTGCTGTGTGTGTACTCTCTGGGGCTCCGCGGCGCCTCTGCCACAAAGGCTGTGAAGCACGCGCTGGGACGGCAGGAGCCGGGGGTTCAGCCCCAGCCCCGCCGCCGCCGCATGCCTGGCCCGCCACATCCCGGGGCAGGGAAGTCGCCGCAGGTCCTCGGTACAAACTTACTCTCCGCGAGGCGGGGCGGGCGGGCTGGGAACCGATAGGAGCGCGGTGCCGCCGGCCCGGCGACGCGCGTGGTCCCTTCGGCGGCACGGTCGCTCGCCCCGCCCCGCCCCGCCGTGAAGAAGCCACCCGCCCGAGGCGGCCCGAGGCGCGGCCCGGACGTGGGGAGGCGCCGGCATCCTCGCGGAGCTCGGGGCGCACTTGGCCTCGAGCCTCCCGCCCCCTCCTCCGGCTGCAGCGACGAGGGGCGGCGACGCGCGGGAGGCCAGGACGTCACCGGCGCGGTCGAGCCTCCAGACCGCCCCCGCGCGCCTTCCTCCTGTCTCCTGCGGTGACGCCGCGGCCCGGAGACCGGCACTCGCGCGCGCCCGCCCCAGCTCCTTTCGCGGAGGGGTCGAAGATGGCGGCCTTCAAGCTGCTCTCGTCGGGGCTCCGGCTCGGCGCCTCCGCCCGCAGCTCTGGGGCTGCCTGGTGCAAGGTAACGCGAGCGCGAGGAGCAAGGCGCGCGCAGGGGAGCGCGGCCGCGGCCCGGGCGGTGCCTTCTCCCCCGCGCATCCGCAGCGCTGCGCGCCGAGCGGGATCCGCAGCCCGGGCTCCCGCGGGGCCGC
>NW_004524718.1:5564762-5570399 GCF_000260255.1 Octodon degus
GCCCGCGGAGGCCCAGCAGCCGGCGGGCGCGCGTCGGCCGCCAAGTGGGCGGATGCTTGCTGGGCGCGGCGGGTGGAGTGCGCTCCGGTCCGCGCCTTCCCTGTAGGGCTGTGCGCGCCGCCGCGGCGGGACCGGGAACCCGGACTGGAGCGCCCGCCTCGGCTCGGGCCGCGCTGCTCACGTGCTGTCAGCGGGCGCAGACGCCCTTCTCTCCGGGGGTCGCCACTGGATTAGGGACTGCCCTCTGCAAGGTCTAGGGAAGCCCCGTGGCGCCCCTCCTGCCAGCTCTCCGCGGCGTGGAGCCCAGGGCCACTCGTGGAATTCTGGTGGATGTCCTTGCCTCCGAGCCCATGTCCCCTAGGATTCCTGCCTGGAGTCCTAAGAGCTGACTATTATTGGAACAGAGCTCCAGGTGCACAAGGGAGGCTTTGCCCTACTTCAGGAACTCAGTTTTGTTCAATAGTTTTCTTAGAAACATTGAATAAAAGCTGGGAACTTGATGGTGTGCCTTGCACAAGGTGTGTGCGCTCACTGTGATTACGGACTCCGAACTCCTGTCCTCTGCTCTTGCCCTTTACTGCATAAAGTTCCTAGGAAGTGTTAAGATACAGTTCAAACGTGGGTCATTTCATTCTTAAGTTCTTTTTAAAAGGATTTTGCTAATTGCAGGTAACTTTGAGCGTGTAAAGCATTATTAAAGGGAAACTTGACCTTCAGTCAGATTGCTGCAGGTCCTGAAGCTGATGGAAAAATCAGGACACAGGGATACCCTTGGGCCAAGGTTAATAATATTCTCCCTTTTGGCAGTTACTTGTTTGTCTGAGTATAATTTACCCACCTCCAGTCTTTTTCATCTTGAATATAATCATTAAGCCACTTCCAAGCCCAACAAACCTCTTCAAAGAAGATGTACAACAATTAAGGGCTCTTTGTATTTCCCTGAAAGCTCATGTCAGAGTTCAATTGTCTGCCTTTCAAGTGTGGTTATCAGAGGTCCAAAGCCTCCTTTCCGGAGTATTCCCCCAGCTCCAGGCATTGGGCGCCTTTTCTGTGTGTTTTGCTCCAGAGTTCTTACCTTTCACTGTTGCTTAACTGTAACACTCATGTCCTTGTTTAACCTTGGGACAGTATGGTGTGTCTAATTCTCCATTCCCTCAACGTGGTACTACTCAAAGAAAAGATAGTGAACACTTCTAATACATGGATGAGAGAACACTGCAGCCCATTTTGTAACTTTGAAAGTTTTTCTGATATATATATATATATAGATTCAATCTCCAGAACTGCAGAACAGCAAAAACAACCCCACACCCTGGAAAAAACCTAAATGATGGGCCGGTAGATGGTCTTTGAAGCCTTGGCACACATTCCAACACCCCAGGGGCTTTTTTGGTATCGCTATGCCCACCTGCGGAGTTTCTGACTTAGTAGACCCTGGGGAGGGCCCTCCCGTTTGTATTCTATATGGAAGCCTTCGTCTTGGCAGTGGGGCCATGTGCCTCCTGGCAAGCTTGTAAGTGCATGTATTCACCTGCATGTTACTGTTTTCTTCTTCTGAAATGGCTCCCTTCAGCTCAGTCCACATGGCCTCTCCTCACTGTTGATCAAACTGCGATGCTGAAGTGGGCCATACAGCATTAGCTTTTTGTATCATGAGATGACAAGGTAAATAACACCTGGGTGTAATGACCTGTATCATTAAGAAATTTATTTAAAAATAAAAAAGCAATATGCTTTGTGCATTTTTACTGAAAAACTGTCAGAAAGAAGTACATTTTCACCAAGTTCTAGATTGTTGAATATCAGGAGAGTTAGGCAAAAGAAATAGTGGTGGCAGTGGTTAGAAAGGAAACTCAGGATTAAGAAGTCATGAGATGAAATTCAGATGCAATAGTAGAATAAAACTTCTGAGCTTAGCTAGGAGAATGTGAAGCAGAGGCTCACGAGTGAAGGTTAAGAATCTGCGGAAAACAAATACATGAAGTAGAACAATTTTCACTGTCGTTTGACTGTTTCTTTCACTTCTGTACACAGTTACTGTAATTTTTCTTCTTCCATTGTAAGCAAAAACTAGTAGCAATGCTGAAATGGAGTTCTGCTGAGGTAGGGGGGTGGGAAGGCAACATAAATACTTTGTGTGAATATTAAAGAAAATTGTATCCAGAATAACCAAGGTCAAATTGTACATTTCATTCCTCCTAATTCATTTAGGTAGTCTCTGAAAATTTGAAGGTTGTTTATTTACTTGGTACCTGCTGTTGAATTTTAAAAACATCATAATATTAGTATGTAAAATGTATTAGAAGGTAGAAGTCAAATTAGGAGAAGCTTAAAACTCATCTTAAAATGTAGTAATCTAGGAAAAAAGATAAATGTTACTAAATACAGGGTTTTGCTTAGCTATCTAATCTTAGGTAGTTCTGGCAGTGACATGGGTTTTCACTCTCAGAGACAGAGTGTGGGTATGAAATGGGAGCAGAGAGGATTTTGGTTAAGGGACACTGAAAAGCGTCCCCTGAGGAGCTGCCTCAGTAGGTCCTAAGCGGCTTTCTGGGCTTTAGGCCTTGCATAGCCTCAGTGGTGACTCCTGCTGCAGGCAATCTACTTCCTCTTTGCCTTACTCTTGGGGCCAATACTGTTGGCATGCCCTGCAACCTTTGAATATCCAGACTGGTAAAACTGACTGCAAATGAGATGAATGAATTTACTGTACACTGTGGTGTGTGCCTGTGGTCCTAGCGACTTGCAAGGCTGAGGCAGGATTCTCGAGCCCTGAAGTTCAAGACCAGCCTGAACAACATAGCATGTGGGTCATGTTAAAATGTTCTGCATGTATGTGAGATCAGTGATGTGTGTGTGTGTGTCTGAAAATTGAAATTAAACTTCAATAAATGACGAATTGATCTTATTATCTTTGGGAAGAGAGAAAAGATTGCATTCTAAAAAGGAAGCCAACTTTCCCTAAGTATCTTCTGTAGTCCAGCCCCTGAGCTTTTGTATATTTTATTATTTAGGGATAAGTAATATCTATATTTATTTCTCACTGTATCTTAATTTAAATAATATTCTCAGATTGATATAATTGTGACTGAACTAGAACTTTAACCATAGGAGGTGGTTAGTTTTCTGAAGATAAAAACTGTCATTTAGTATAAGTTAGTTTCTCAGCTAATCATATGTAAATATCAAATGTCAACATAACATATAACAAATGTCAGTAAGTATTGTTAATGTATGAATGATTATAAAATCAGATTTATTTACTTTTTTGTTCTGCTGGGAATCAAACCTAGGGCCTTACATATGCTAGGTAAGTGTCTTGTCACCAAGGTATAGCCCCAGCCCAAGTTATCTCTTTACAAAAATATGTCTGAAAATTTGGGGCTGGGGAAGAAGAAACTGTTGCATAATTTCATGTCATTTGTCATGAAAACAGTAATTCTCAGCTGAAAGAAGTAGATTGTTGACAATAGGATGGTATTATGTGCTTTCACTTCTGTTTAAGTATCTGCAAACCTCTGGGTGTGAGTGGACATGAATTTTCCTCCAATGTACTCTCCATTTTTCAGCCTACAGAGAAATAGTTTAGAATGACTCTCTAATGGATTGAGTGTTGGGGAATTCTTTTGTTTTTCTCCTTCACTGTTAGGTGGAAAGGATGACAGCAGAGCTCTGCATAAAAATTTGGGAGACTCAAAGATTTCTTATACATAAATAATGATGTAGAAGTAGAATATAGTAGAAGACTTTTAGAAAACATGGAGAAGAGCATATTGTGGTGGAAGGATTATGTAATAGATTTCAAAAACTGGGATTTGGGTTGCTTTAATGCAGTTTTGGGCAAATTGAGAAATCTTGCTAAGGTTCAGAAACTTGAGCTGAGTTGACTGGACAGCTATGTTCTTACTCTTTTTTTTCTGAGATACTTCTAATTTATTTTATAATAAATCTATAAACTTGATTCAATTTACCAAACTTTTAATTTTTTTTTTTTTTTGGTTTTTTTTTTTTTTTTTTTTTGGCGGAACTGGGGATTGAACTCAGGCCCTTGCGCTTGCCAGGGAAGCGCTTATTCTACTGAGCCATCTCCCCGGCCCATTTTTTTTTTTTTTTTTTTGGCCAAACTTTTAATTTCTAAGAATAAAAGTGTGTGTGTGTGTGTGTGTGTGTGTGTGTGTGTGTGTTTAAAACAGAAGCAAAAGAATCCTTGCTACTTGAGGACAGGAAAGAGAGAAAAAAATCTCTTCATGGCCCAAGCTCTTCCCTTCTGACTCTGTCCCAGGGTTTGAGTAGGGAGGAAGTGCCTCACCTACCTTGACCAAAATAGAATTGTAAGTGGCCAGAAGTCATGTGCATAGCCTCTACCATTTTAATCTCCCATTTGACTTTCTTGCCATATAGTTCCCTTAAATATGCCTTTGTGCTAATCAACATTTTTATGAGAGTAATTTCTAGGGGAAGAGAAAAAAGATATACTATATCCTAACTTTGTGTCTGTGTGGCAGACTGTTAGGAAGTGAAGTTCAAGCTTGCAGCTGGGCTTGTTAGGTGCCAGTGGATTGGGACTTCTCTCTGCACTCTCTTCACAGGTTGAAAGTACAGTATAATAAGATTAGAAGAGGCAATGTTCAGTATGAGTAATTGGTTGGCACAGAATTTGCACTCATTTTTTCTTGTCCATATTATAGATGGAGGATAGAGAAGAAAATAATTTACAACTGATTGTATGAGTGCTCACTAGATGACTCATTTGGGACCTGCTTAGTCTTTCTATTCCTATAACAACATATCCTAGACTGGCTAATTTATAAAGGAAAGAAGTATATTGAGGACATAGTTCTGGCGTCTCGAAGCCTAACGTTAGATGATTACATCTGGTGAAAGCCTTGTTGTGTGCTTATGACACACTGAGAAGCAGAAGCGAAACCAGGTGTGCAGAAGAGGCAGACTGCCAGGGGGCAGCTTCACGTTCTGACAGCTCACATTTGCAGTATCGAATCCAGTCCTGTGAGAACAAGAGCTCACTCTTGTAAGAATTAAATTGGTCCTTAAAAGCAATACTAATCTCCTTTTGAGGACCCAGTGCCCCTTAAAAGTCCCACTACTTCTCAACACTTACATTAACCAAATTTCAATATGAATTTTGGAGGTGACAAAAATGATCTCCAAACCATAGCAGCCAAATAGTTAATTGCAGTAAGGGTAAGATAGTCTTCCTTGCACATAATAGGTTTTTCCACTATCCATGTGCTAGTGCCATAGGGAGAGGAATCATTTTGTATACTATTCTTTACTAGCTGTCCTTTTAGTAAGCATTCTCTGGTGCTTAAGGTTAGGTCAAGGGCCCAACTGTGTGGTGATAGGTAGTACCAATCACATTGTACTTACTTACCTGGAGATCAGCAGTCATGTTGTAATACTACATTGGATTAAATATGTGAACTCTCAATAAGTATTGATTGGTTGAATGTAAAGTAAGGTTATTATCAAACTTTGATAGCTGATGTCATTTCTATGAATTTGAATCTCAATACATGGACTATAAGGGCTGGGGAAATAGCACAGTGTGTAAGCTCCTGACTGGCAAGGGCAAGGTCCTGAGTTCGATCCCCAGTACTGAAGAAAAAAAAAAAAAAA
>NW_004524718.1:5570499-5572510 GCF_000260255.1 Octodon degus
TTTTTTGTGGAACCAGGGATTGAACTCAGACCCTTGCACTTGCCAGGGAAGCACTTATCCTACTGAGCCATCTCCCTGGCCCTGGGTTTATTCTTTTGGATTTATTGTTTTGAGTTTATTCTTTTGGGTGGTCACTTTTTCCTGTATAACAGAAGAAATGGATCACTTAAGAGTATCACACTTCTAAAAAATGAATTGTATCATAGAAACCAAGAGTAAAAGAGTAGTTTCCAGATCCTAGGAGATGAAGTATTCTGTTGCAGTGGGTAAGTTTTAGAGATCTATGGTATCTCCTAGTGATTATGATTACTAACACTATAGGTACTAGAAAAATGCCAACAGAGTAGATTTGAACCGTTCTTACCACAAAAGAATGACCTAAGTAAGTATGTGTAGTGAAGATATGTTCCACAGCTTAATTTAGTCTTTTTATTATGTGTCCACATAGCAAAACATCATGTTGTATCCCATATAAATATGTGCGGTTTGTATACAGTGACTAAAAATACAAAATGATAATGAAATACGAAATAATAGTGAAACCATCTCTTGGTACATAATTAGTGAATAAATCACTGTACATACAAACTAAAGCTTTATCTCTAAGTTTTTATTTACTTAAAATGCTTAATGTTTCAGGGATCTGTTTGCTACTTTTCAACAAGTAACCGTCACCATACCAAATTTTACAACGATCCAGTGGAAGCTGTAAAAGACATCCCTAACGGTGCCACTATTCTGGTTGGTGGTGAGTAATCATGCTGGTTTTCCTTTCTGTGATGATGTCATTACACTTTTTGCAAAGTCTGAAATCACAGTAACCGGATTATATATTAGAAGTGCCAATTATTTATCCACTTTTTTTCTTGTTACATATTGCATTACCTTTCATTTTATTACAGTGTCCTCTTAAAGAATGAATAAAATGAGTTCAGGTGTGGTAGTACACACCTAGAGTCGCGGTGCTGGGGAGGCTGAAACAGGAGGATCAGTGAGAGTTCAAGCTGTGTAGTGAGACCCTGTACCAGATGCATTAACAAAAATAACACAATATCGGACTTTTTCTTTTGTGCTTTCTTTTTTCAGTTATTTTCAAAAGCTGAAGTGTCAAAAAAAGTGATGTCTTATTGGAAGCTTTGAAAAATTTCTAAATTCTTGGGAATGTTTTGGGGACTGACATTATAGCTCAGTGGGAGAGCACTTTCCTAGCCTGCATGATATCCTGACTTCCAAGTCCAACACTAGAGAAATTATTCCTTGTCTATGAGATAGAGAGCATACTACCTATTCATTGTTAATGCCCCCTGCTCCCTGCACATTCTATTACTATTTCTGTTTTCAGAGGTCTTTTAGAACCCTGTCTCACACTCGCCAAGCTTGCTGCCTTGTTCTCATAAATGGAATCAAGGTTTATTTTTAGGGCTGCTCTACATTCATTCATTCAGCTGATATCATCAAGTGTCCATTTAAAACCCAGTACTATTTTAAGAATTACAGACATTATAAAGAAATGAAAATTGTTGGCTTAGGCTGTCAGTTCTGCAAAATCGATATAACACAAACACTCCTGAAGTAATTGTATAAGGATTGAATTATAAAGTGGGACAACAATAGACTTGTAGCAAAGATTCTATTGCACTTTATGTTTATGCTTCAAGGACTTGAAAATGATACCTGGTGATGTATAATTGTATAAAATATTTGGGTCCAGTTATATACCCATTTATTGAGTTCCTGGGATACATCTGTGTACTTTGCTTCATGATTTAATAATGTTCTTTGCATTTTTTGCTACTAAGAGGAATAGCACGCACGTTTCCATGAAAGGACATCATGTTCTTTACAGATTGTTTACCTTTTGGGCTAATTATAGGTTTTGGGCTATGTGGAATTCCAGAGAATCTCATAGGAGCTCTGCTGCAGACTGGAGTAAAAGGACTAACTGCAGTGAGCAACAATGCTGGGTGAGTGGACATTTTTATTTTTTTTATTTTATTTTTTTATTTTTTTT
>NW_004524718.1:5572610-5573059 GCF_000260255.1 Octodon degus
TGGGACTGGTCCCGCCGGCGCAGGGTAGCAGGAAACTCTCCGCACACTCCCCGGACCTGGGCCAGGACTGGGTCTCTGAGTGGACATTTTTAAACAATTTGGCTGCAAGAAATGGCAATTCCTTATAGTATTTAAATAAAGATTACCAAAAATGTTTTCCTTCAATTACATTAGCAGTGTATTCAATCATAAAATCATAGTGTTTAATAAGGTCAGGACTGGATGTTACATTATTCAAATAATTTTAGGATCATCTTTCATAATCATATGTAAACTTGATTTATATAAGTATAGTTTTGCTTTACTGTATAAATGTACATTTTTTTAAAATTTTTTTTAAATTTTATTTTTCCATAATTTTGTTGAGAAACAAAGTAGCAATGAGACAGTTTCAAATCAAATTGGTAGGACAGTTTCAATAATTAACACATTGCATACTCTCTTCCTAG
>NW_004524718.1:5573449-5592602 GCF_000260255.1 Octodon degus
AGAATATATATTTTCAGGTTGAAGTTTCAATTTTAAAATTTAAATATGATCTCTTATGTTCTTTATTATTTTAGATCATTTGTAAGGCAAGGTGGACATCAATTTGAGATGATTTAAATGCTTTCTTTTTGTTATGCCAGTACCCTGGATGATACCTAAAGAGTCATGAGAATCATTAACTACTGATGGTCATGGTGGACAGTGGAGGACATGTGTGTAGCATGGTAGGATTGTGTATAAAAATGCCCATAAAAGGGCTGACCAGATAACTCAGCGGACTAAAGTGTCTGCTTAGTAAGGCGTAGGACCAGGGTTCGATCCCTGGTGTGCCATGCTGGCCCTGCCCCTGTAGCACGCTGAGACAACAACTCAGACTGGGCATGGTGGTGCATGCCTGTAATTCCAGCACTTGGGAGGCTGAAAACAGGAGGATCACTATAAGTCTGATCTGTGTAGTGAGACCCTGTAGACCTTGAACTAAATACACAGAAAAGAGCAAAATGGCCATAACTAAGCCATTATTAAGGTCCATCTAGGTATGTTGGAGAAAGGTATTTGTATACAAAATAGTAATTTATCTGTTTTCAACAATGAGAGAAAGACTTTGAAGATTGAAAAAAAAGAGCCAGATTGGCAGTTTAATTTATGATTAAAGCAATTGGGCCTAAATAATATCAATTAATTAGGAAGCAAATCGATGCTGTGTTTGTGTTCTGTCTTTTTTTTTTTTTTTTTTTGAGACCAGGGTCTTGCTGTGTAGCTTAGGCTGGCTTCAGATTTACAGCTCTCCTCCTGCCTTAGTCTTCCAAGTGCTGGTATTACAAGTTTGTACATCACCATGCCTCGATTCTGTTCTTTTTTTTTGAGCTTGTATATGCTATCATTTCAACTGGAAGTTTCTCATTCTTTTCTGCCTGTCTGTATTCTTTTATCTTTTTAAGATTCACTCAAATGATGTTTTTAAGGAAGGCTTGTCCAAGTATAGAACTTCTCTAGTTCTCACTGATGTTTTTTTCTTAGTTTCACTAGAGAATTAACTTTTTGTTGTATTTTAAAATATGTCTTCTCTTAAATGTATACCACATATTGATACTGTTACTTACAGTGGGTTTATATTTTCTCCTGTGCTTATTCTGTGAATCTCAGAGTCCTGTCACATTGGAGCTGGACAAAACTAGAAATCACCTCTGTTGCTGTGGATGCTGGGGACAAGCTAGAGGAGTAGCTTTTTCCTGCTTGCTTTGTTTTTCATGAACATACTTCATTGCCCTTTAGTCTGACTTTATATATATTACAAACACTTCTCTGATTATCAGCACTTGGTGAGGTTTTCCAGATTGTGCCATGCTTACGAGGGATGCTGCTGATCAACAGGGTAATGAATTGTGTAACAGTTAGAATATACTCTGAGAAAGGTGAACAAAAGAGCTTCATTGCTTTTACATGGCCAAGAATAGAAAAATGTGGCAAAAAAGAGCAAAGTATCTGTTCGCTTGGAAAGAGCTAAGGATGTTAGTGTGGGAGGAGGGAAAGCTCAAGACCCGAACAGAGCCACCTTCCCAGAGGTTCCTTATGCTGCTGGCCCACGTTCCTGTGTCTGTGCTAACAATTAGTATTTTTTTAATGTATTTTATTATTGTGTGTGTGTGTGTGTGTGTGTGTGTGTGGCCAGCTCAGCCCACCTGGGGGCAGGGCTGGCTGGCATGTGGTGCTGAGGGATTGAACGGCAGTCCCTGTGCTTTGCTAAGCTTGTTCTAAGTAGGTGCTTTAGACCACTGAGCCATCTCACCAGCCCCAACAATTAGTATTTTTAGAGCACAAAAAAAAAAAATGCTCAGAAATGCATGGTAAATTCTTTCACCAAAGATTCCACTTGTTCCAAGAAGGGTAGGAGATCGTATAGCCTCTCTTTCTACTTTGGTACTCAATTGTCAGTGTTTTCTGGTGCATATTTTTATCCTTGGTGTAAATGGAAGCCTACACTGGAATATATTCTGAAAAATGTATACTCGTGATTTGGTCGTCAAATGAACTCAGAGAGTACACATTTACAAACTAAGATGCTCATGAGGTCACTAGGTGATAAAATTTCATGGGACCACTACAGTCATAAGCCATTCAAGGGCTTATGACTATACATTCTTGATGCAGAATCACTGCTGATAACCTGCTTTACTAAACACAGGGAAGATGTGTTGCAAACCCTCAGAGGCAGTTTTCTTAATCAGGAGAGTTTAAATCCTGGAATTCTATAGGACTAAAGGCTTTGTTTTAGCCAAAAAAATCAGCTAACCTTAAATAAAACTCAGCTGTACTGTGTTGGTGAACATTCAATGACATGCTTTGAATTGTGGGGTAAATGGACAGAGTTTGGAATTAGGAGTAGTCATGCTTTTTCATTTGGCCAGGCTTATTTAATGCAAAAATCTGCCTGGATTGGAAGTTGATCTAAAGCTCAGGGATTTATGTTTCTTTTTATTAATCTGTAATACCTTTTGTGCTAAGATACCATTTACCTTAGTTAGAAATACTAACATTTAGCTTTGATGAGATAAACCACTTTTAAAGATCATACAGCTGAACTGATAGTTTGATCTGAGTTTATTAAAAAGTAAGCAAAATAAAGAATGCAACGTTCATTGATATTTGGAAGACTTTGGTTTATAAGCTAGTTTGAACCAGAAGTTTCACAGTAAACCATGTATATTAACCAGTTAAATCACAGACACAGTGAAAGAATAGGTTTGTTATGTTACATGTACTTACTTCGTGAACAGATTATTTTATAATATAGTCCAGGAAGGCTGTTATGTAGATAACTATTGGGATGCCCCTCTTATATGTGGAAGGCTAATAAATTCTACCTGCTAATATTCTTACAGTAATTTGTTCATAGTTTTATACTATTTATGTAGAGGAGTTTTTTGAAGACCCAAAATGCCATCTCTTACTCTGACTAAAATTTCTGGTTCTGTATCAATAACTTTGAACACAGAGATAAGAGTGAGAGGGAGGAAAGGTAAAAAGGAAGTAAGGGGAAAATTTTAAAGTAAAAGCAAATGTGGAATTAGTAACAGAGGAGTTTTGTGATCACCAGCTATTATCTGTGCTGGAGTTATGTAAGAAGCAGCATAATTTGGAACTTGTGAAGGAGCCAGCCCTTTGAACATAAATCCTGGCGCCTCTGATCCTCCAGATAGTGCCTCCCATTGGCTGAGCCCATTTCAAAGCCTCAGAGACAGTGCTGTGATTTGTTCTAAAATTGGTCATTCCAGGTACAGAGCAGGTTGGATGTTGGAAAATAGATCCATGGGGGCGGAGAACATAAAATAATGACTTACAGATTTTCATTTTTACTAGGAAGGAGTCAGCAGGTGGGGGTGGGCCCAAAGTGGAAATGAGCAGTAAGTTTGTTTAATATATGTAGTTCTCTGTATGTGCTGTGTATCTCTGCAGGTGGTTGGGGTACCAAAGTGAAAAAACAGACCAAGATGCCTGCTTTGTACACCTTCCATTCTGGAATGAAGTAAATGATATAAATCATATCAACTTAAAAATAACAGTTCAGTATGTTAGAAAATTCTGTGAACCATGGAAAGGAGAAAAAGCGAGTTGGTTTGGAAGCACAGAAGGGGAGGGGTATGGTTTCAGTGTTCAGTGTGGATAGGACTCCATGAGTTGACATGTGAGCAGGGGCTTGAAGAAGTGAGGGAGTGAGCCCTGTGGGCCTCTGTGGGCGAGCGTAAGGAAGGGCCAGTGGGAAGACCCAGGCGGAACGACCTGGCATGTTTGCGAGACGGTAGGAGGGCAGCAGAGGGAGAGAAGCAAGCAGGGAGGACCGTGGTAAGTGGTATCAGACGCATAAAGGCACCTTATCACATGGGCCTGGCAGGCTGCTCTAGAGACACGTACCTTTTTCTGAGTAGGTGAGCTCATTGCTTTGAACAGTGCGTTCATCTGCTGTTTTATAAGATTTGATTTAATTTCAATATAGGCAGTGAATTGTAAGGGACAGGATCACAAACAGGAACATTTTCTGTGGAAGTCAGGCAAGAGATGGCACAGGACACAGAAGTGAGAGTGAGGGCGGTCTAATTCTGGTGGCATTTGAAGATAGAGTCAGGATTTATTTGGTAGATTTCAGTGAAAAAAGGTTAAATTTACTTGTGTTAGTATTGTCCTCACCGTCAGATGAGATGTGGAAGGCTACAGGGGAAGCTGTTTGGGGAGGTAGAATTGTTAACCGGAAGAACTTGGAGGTCTATCCAGCTATTAATAGTTGGTTAGGGAAAAAATAATACAAAGACTAGTGAGAAGGCACATGTGAATGAGCATTGCTAAGACAGTTTTGGAAAGATGGAGAATCTTTTGTGATATGGAGACCTCTAGTGGACAAGTGTATTAACCTGTGGGGAAGTCCCATCTCGTCCACAGGCTTCTCCTGAAAATACATATGTGCATGTTGGTTCTATTTTAGAAACAGGAGAGAATGTAGCTATTCTATCATTCATTCTGATGGGTGGGGATGTTAACAGTCACTTGTTCCCTGGACATTTTTAGGTGCATAATGTGGCAAGGTAGGTAAGAGTGATAAATTTTAAGGAGTCATTTGAGCTGAAATGGGCACCCGTAAGTGTGAGGATTATGAGCCTGGAGAATGGAGTAAAGGCAGAGGAAGAGCAGGTATTAAAAGAAACGTCTGTAGCTTGTCACACAAGCTGCCATGATCGAAATCTTGATTTTTCAACTTGATGGCTTGAAGGATTAGTGCAGCCTACAGCATGCAGTCCTTGTGCCTTCCTGTGTGGTGGCCTTTCTCTGTGCTCTGCTTCCTGGCACCATAAGCTAAGCTGCTGTGCGCCAGCAGACCTTTCTTTCCTGGTGCTCCTGCACTGGGGCTGGCTGGCCGTAGACTGAAACCTCCGAAGCTGTGAGCCAGAATAAACCTTTGAAGCTATGGTATTAGGTATTTTGTCCCAGCACCAGAAGAGCTGAGCCTTACAATGTGTTTCCATGTCCAAGAAGTGGACGTCTCTTGTGCCCATTCAGTTAATTTCCCTCAGCCCACACTTTCCTGTATTCCATTGCCAAGCCCAGAATTCTACAGTGAGTTGTGTCTATGCCAAGTTGGGCAAAGAGACTAAGTTACTCTTCTGTCACTGTTGGGACAAATACTTAACACCCAAAATGAAGGAAGGAAACTTTTATTTAGCTCATGGTTTCTGGAGGTTTCAGTCCATACTCAGCTGGCAACAAGGCAGAGTGGCACATGGCAGAGGGCAGCCTATCATGGTGGCTGCAAGCAAGTCTTCCTTAAGTTGCATTCAAGCTATCTGCCGCAGGCTGGGTATAGTACTCACACATCCATAGTCCCAGTGGATCATGAGTTAATTACAAACTCTAGATGTCCACCCCATGGCTTCATGAGGCTTTGGGGGGACAACTAGACACAAACCATAACAAAGATTTAAGAATGAATCCTTTTCCCCAAATATCTCTTGATTTGTCCATTTTTCTCCATTCCTGTTGCCTGTACATTAGTTCAAATGCCCATTATTTCTTCTTTGGGCTATTTCAAAATTTCTTAAATACTCTCTCTGCTTTTGGGTTTTGGATATCTTCAATTACTTGTGTATACTGTAAGCTTCCATCCATTTATGTCACTTTGTAAGGCTTTTTCCTTCAGTTAGGCTTTTGTTGACACTTTTCTCCATCAAGAGTTTTGCTCTCAGTCTTCAGTGATCTTGGCATACAGTATGCAGACTTCTCTCAGCACATCCATCCCTCTGTTGTAAAGTTTAGGCTTATATTCTTAATCTCCTCTATGCTATCAGAACTTCCAGGCTATAAGACAGGGCAAGGCTTATTCATGGTTGTAGCCCCAGAGCCAGGCATCCTAGCGCTGGGGTAGAGGGCACGGTACAGGGTTACTGAATGAGTGAGTGACCTTGTAGACATTCCAGGCTCCATACAGGAAGAATCATAAAAGCACTAAAGGAATTGAAGAGGCTGAGAAAGTAAATAAGGATTTCTGTCTCTTAGAAGCATTCTGTCCTTTGCCATTGTCTTTCTGTCTTAAGAAAAGCAAAAACAACAAAACCTTGAAGCAGAGTATAAAGTAGTATAGAACAAGCAACAGATTTTTAAGGAGATTTACAAACTTCACATCTCGGTAACCAACACCCAGCTAAAGAAGCAGGACATGAACCAGTTTCCCCACGAAATCCCTTCATGGTCCTTCCACTCACTACTGTCTTTTCCCACTACCTAGGTTAACCATTATCCTCACTTCTTCTGTTATGTGTTGGTTTTGGTTTGATCTTGAAGTTCATATAAAAGTAATAACTCAGCATTTGTCCCTTTGTGTGGCTTCTCAATATTTTGTCCAATATTCATCCATTATTGCTAGTAGTTAAAGATTATTCATTCTCAGTGCTGTTTCATATTCCATTGAGTGGATAAACCACTTCTACTGTGTATGGATATTTGGTAAGTTCTAATTTTGGCTGGAATGAAGAGAATAGTATCTTGTATATGTATTTTGATGAACTCTGCATTTCTACATTTGGTGCAGATCCAAGAATTGGTGAATCCTAGCATATAAATATTCAACATTAATACATTGTGCTACCAATTTTTCCAAAATGAATAAATCAAATTTCATTTCCTCTTTATACATGAGAATTCTATACTTCACATCTTTGACAATATCAAATACTTGATGGATCCTCTATTTATTTAGACAATGAGATGTTTGTGGTGGCATCTCATTGTTGTTTTTACCACTAAATGTATTTTTCCCTTAAAAATAGTTTTATAGTGCTGGCCCCAATCATGCAGCATGCTGAGATAGTGATTGAGACTGGGTGTGGTGGTGCACACCTGTAATCCCAGTGCTTGGGAGGCTGAAAATAGGATTACTATGAGTCTGATCTACATAGTGAGACCCTGTAGTCCCTGTAGACCATGTCCTCAATACAGAAAAAAAAGTTTTATAGGACCTTGAAATATAGCTTAGCAGTAGAACACTCTCCTTGCATGTTCAAATGTTGGCTTTGATCTCAAGCACCTGAAAAAAAATACAGCTTAAAATCCATTTTTCTTTGTTATTTTGTAAGTATTTTCTTTCTGTCATTGGTTAAAATATTTCTGAAACTTTTAAGTGGAGGGGGATAAGGTGACTGGGAATGGAAAGGTTTTCATTCACTTATTAACTTACCTATTCACACTGATTTTATTTAATACTCCAGGTGTATATTGTTTGAAAGTTATTATAGAAATATCAAGTAAGGCAAAAAACTAAAAGCCTTTATCTAATAAAAAGAGCCAGAACTGCCCTCATTAATCTAAGAACAAATTGAATACTACTTTTAAAATGGATATTAAATTAAAGTATATGTAATTTAACAGATACAGGGTTCTTCTTACCTATAACTTTTTCACTGTTTTGTGGTTAATTTGATGATTTGTTTTGGTTAAGAATGGTCAAGTATGTTAGTATTCTTGAGCCAGATATCTATGATACAGGAAAATGTTTATAGCCATTTATAATTTTGATTTATATTTTAGTGGATATGACAGTGTTCTGTTTTATTAAATACAAGAATGTCACTCTTTCTTTTTTAGCACAGAAAGAACTTCTCCATCCAGATTTTCTTCTGAGATAATTATATTTTTAACAAATTGATTGATTGATTGATTGATTGATTGACTGATTGATTATTTGGTACAGGGTCTTGCTATGTAGTTCAGACTTGTAGTGATCCTCCTGTCTCAGCCTCCCACAGCACTGGGATTATAGGCGTGCACCACCAGACCTGGTTGCAGTGGACAGCACGGTGCTCCTGGGGTTTTGGGGCTGGCACAGTATGAGGTCCTGGGGACAGAACCCAGGTCCTTGCACTTGCCAGGTAGGCGCTTAGACCGCCAAGCTTTCTCACAAGCCCTGAGGTTATTATATTGCACTGTATTGACATATTACTACAAAGTACAGGATTAGAATGAATCTATCTCTTAGTTTCTAACTGAGGGTCACTTTACAGCAGTAAGAAACAAAAAATTTTGACAATTATTATTATTTTAAAGGTAATTTTGACAGTTATGAATGGATACTGGTTGGGAATTAATTATGTCCATAGCTGCCTGAGACACTGGGGGGAAAATATCACATAACCTTTTAAGCTTTAGTTTCCTTAACTGTTTTTAAAAAGATTGTCTATCTTTTTTTTTTTTTTTTTTTTTGTGGAACCGGGGATTGAACTCAGGCTCTTGCACTTGCCAGGGAAGCGCTTATTCCACTGAGCCACCTCCCTGGCCCCAAGATTGTCAATCTTAATCCAAAACACTGCCTTAGAGGTAATAAATATATTATCAGAGAGGGTATGTTTTCCTCTAAGTTAATAAAATTTTATCTTTTTAAAACATTATGTGGTGGTAGTGTTTTAGTGGACGTTTCTGAATGTAAGCGCCATGTTTCTTATGATAAGCTCCATGTTTCTTCCAGGGTTGACAACTTTGGCTTGGGCCTTTTACTTCGATCCAAGCAGATAAAACGGATGGTCTCTTCATATGTAGGGGAAAATGCAGAATTTGAACGACAGTTCTTATCTGGTGAATTAGAAGTAGAGCTCACACCTCAGGTGAGAAGATTTCTCTGCATTTCTTTATAATATAGTAACTTATTAATAAATTTACATTTCCCCCCTAAACATTTCTTTATGCCAGACAGGATGCTGTTATGCTGGACCAAGAAGTTTTGCTCCTAAGCCACACCTAATAATTCTTAGAGGATTAATATTTTATGCCACTGTATTAGTATTTCTTTTTTTAAACTTTATCGGGTACACAGCTTAGGGTCTTGTTACACAGCTTGGACTCATAGTGATCCTCCTACCTCAGCCTCCCCAGTGCTGTGTTTACAGGCGTGTGCCACCCTGCTGGGTTTCAGTGGCTGACACAGTGTGCCTGGCATGGTGTGCCCAGGGTTCTGGGACTGGCAAGCATGCAGTATCGGGATTGAACCTGGATTCTTACGCTTGCCAGGCAGGTGCTTAGACCACTGGGCTATCTCCCCAGTGCTGTATTATTATTTCTAATAAAAATACTTAGGATGTGGTGTAAAATTGTGAGTTTGACACTATAAATGTAATGTTAGAAGCAAGCAAAAAGACTTGCTAAAGTGTGTACAGACTCCTGAAATCAGTTTCTGTGAATTGTAGTAGAGATAGAAATTTGCAAGTGATAGTGATCAAGTCTTGCTGAGGCCTCAGAAGCCTGAATACCCTGGAGGGTGAAGCCGGCTCTGTTAGCATGACTACTGGGATCAGAGCCACATCCCCAGAGAACTGATGTTATCACAAGACAAGTGATTGCAACAATCAGTTGGAAAGTGTTCCCTTCTTTTCTACATTATCTCCCAGCTGCATGAATCCTCTGTCATAGGAGAAGGCAAACGTTTTGATCATTTGGGTAAAGCAGGTGTCTATGAGTTGTATGTGCTGCAATTCTGTTCTGACATGCTCTACCTTCATATCAGAGTCTGAGCCTTGCATTCTATGTGAAAGTAATATTACCTCTGACTTCATCAAGTTGCTGGCAATGTAATGTAGCAAAATTAAGAAAATAATTGGTAATGAAGTCAGTGCTGATTGAGAGAGAGCACTTACAGGACACGGTTCTGTCACAGTACTGCTGTTGGACCTAGGCACCCCGCAGCACTGTCTCTCTGTCCATCACTATAGGATGTTGATGCTTACTCAGTTTTCACCTTCAGTTTTGTCAATAAACAAAGATACACTTTCCTAGGTTGCATAGTCTGGTGTAAGCAAGTATCATAGACTGATTGGCTTGAGCACCAGCAATCTTTTTTCTCATAGTTGAAGATCAAGGTACCAGGCAGAGTTGTTCCCAATAAAGGCTCTCTGCTTGGCTTGCAGTGGCTGACTTCTTTCTGTGAAGACCGAGAGATGGGGAAGAGAACAAGTGTGTGAGTGGGCTGTCAGGTGCCTCTTCTTACAAGGATGCTGATTCTATCAGATTAGGGCTCCATATTTATGATTTCCTTTAACTGTCACTATTTCCCCCCTGAAGCCCCTGTCTCTAAGTATGGTTGGGTCGAGGCTTAGGGCTTTACTTTATTAATTTAAAATTGACATAGTTCAATTCATAACATACATTATTTTTACATTACAGCTTGAAATAGTTTATATTTTACATTGTGGAACTACTGAAAATTAATCTTTCAGTTGCCTGCCATACATTTTGCATTATCTTCTATTTTGTCAAAGTATGATATAGGAGAGAAACTTGCTTTTCTTTTTTATTCCCATTAAGCTAAAACAAGTTGATGAATCTCTCCTCACTCAGTGGAGGGTAGGTAAATAAGCTATGGCTCTGTCAGCTTCTTTTACAGCTGAGAGCTTTAGGGAGATGTGCTGATGAAGCTGTAGAGATTATAGTTCTTTTGGGGGTGAAGCTGGCTACTTGGTGGTATGTGCAGAGAATCTACAGAAATGTTCTACTTTCAGACTATTGCTTAATTGGAAAGAGAGAAGGAATAGAATATTTGGAGAGGTTCACATAAAAATGTTTCAGAATAGAAGGTGTTGCCATGGTTGTTTCAGTAGTTTAGTCCTTGACTGCTGTTTACTTAAAATGCAACACAAAGCAGTTTCCTCTCTTCATCTGAGAAAATAGAACCAGCATGCTGGAGGTTTCCAGTGATGCCCTACGTCCCCCCTACGACAGAAGATTCCATGTACGGACTTGAATGATTCAGTGTCTGGCTCCTCATGGTTAGTCTCTTCTTTGAGTTAATTATTTCGAAGGCCCAGTTAATGTAGGTTAGGACAGTATGAATGGACTGTTATTAATACTTACCCTAATTCTTACTACTGATTAGCCAGCTATTGAGTAAGACATTATACAGCAATACCTCAGCAGTAGGTTTCAGTGTCAGGGACCACGTCAGGACAAGTTCAAGCCCAGAGTTCATGCTCCAGTGAAGCCTTCAGAGCAGAGTCAGTTGGAGGTGGGAGAGACCAAGGTCCCTAGGTTTGAAGTTACTAGGGGAGGGCAGGGTTGTCCCTGGGAAAGAGGATGATCATAGGGAGAAAGAAAGAAACTTCACTTGCAGCTTTCTCTATTGTGAATTAAAGTGTGAAGTAATCTTGTTTCTTAAAACTAGTGCATTCATATGCTGTACGCTTTGCCTACCTTTTTCTTTAGCTAAATAATTTAAAAGAAAATATTTATAAACTAGTTAAAAATATATTCTAAGATAAATTTGAGCTCTTATATTATTGAACTATTGTTATTAATGAGGAAAGGGTTTAGGCCTTATATGGCACAGAATAAAACACAAAATTTGATGATGTTTTAAAAATTTAGATAGCTAAAGTGACATAATTCAGATTTAAAACTTGAAGCATCAAGCCATTGGGAATCCTGGAACCCAAAAGTGTGACTAGACAAACAACCAGTTGGATTTTGAGTGTGGACTAAGAATGAAGTGAATGCTGAATAGAGACACAGAAAATTCTTTAAAATTGATATTCCAACATGACGTGTTAGGGAAATATGCACAAGACTCTCCAGTGCCGAGTACATTTTGGAACTATAAGTGTGTGAAAGTGGGAGCCCAGGGCTGTCACTGCTTCTGAGTCCCAGGCAGCTGTGTGCTTGGTGGCGTTTTAGAGTGCTGGTTGCTCGTTCGCAGGGCACGCTTGCAGAGAGGATTCGCGCAGGCGGAGCCGGAGTTCCTGCATTTTACACCAGCACAGGGTTTGGGACCCTGGTGCAAGAAGGAGGCGCACCCATCAAGTACAACAAGGACGGCAGCATTGCCATTGCCAGTAAGCCGAGAGAGGTAAGACACGCTCCCGCCCAACTGATGCCAGGTTATCTTTTCTGCGTGGGACCCTCGGTAGATTCGCAGTGTAAAGTCACCTTTGTGAGAAGCATTTATTTCCTTAAATATGTTACATGATGCTTGGGGCTAAATTTGAATATAATCTGCTTTTAATTAAAAGCACATAGAGAAGTTAGAATAAATAAGAAAAGAAGCTTTCTTTTTTACATATAATATGCTACCAAAGATTAGTTACCTGATTTTATGAAAGATATCAACAAGTTGAGGAATCTTTGATTGTTGATTATGCATCAGAGAAGTAGTTTGATTCACATGGATTAAACTTTCACGCTCAAACTCATTATCCTCATCTGACTGAGAAAGGAAAATATGTTTGAAATCTGGAAAAGCAGGTTATAATTACATAATGAAATAATGAACTTCATATTTATCAAGTTCATATTTTGTACCTTGAGCAAACATGAGCTGTTTGTTGAATAATTAAGATATACTTAAAATGCTGAGTGGGATGAGGCAAGCTCAGTTCTCGAGGCCTGGCTTTCTCCATTTTTTATTTGTGCTCTGAGAAATTTAGAAAGGTTTTTTTTTTTTTTTTTTTTTTTCATAATGGAGATTGAAACCAGGGGCACTCTACCCCTGAGTTGCATCTTTAGCCTTATTTATTTATTTAGTTTGTGATACGTAATGAATGTATTCACTGTGGCGCGTCTGCAGCCCCACACTCATGTGTTTGGGAGGTATTGGTACATGCACATCTAGCATGCTGATGCTTTTTACTTCTTCCTTGCCCCGTCCAACCATCCCATCTTTCCCCATCTCCAGCAACTTTCTTGCATATTGCATAAGAGGAGACCTTTAGACATAGATATTTGATACTAAGATTTAAGATAATTTTAGAAATTGCACAAGCCAATATTTCATTATTACATTTTTTAGTACTTTTCCATTCACCTTGTCCAGATGGCTGAAAAGAGTTATCTATTGGTGGGGGATTTGCAAAACTGCTGAGCTTATGGCTTTGACAAAGTGAATGTGGTAAGTGGAGGACTATCTTACACTGCAGTGCCTGTGCCTGTAGGGCTGCTGGCTCTGCCATCTTGTTCTGGGGAAGGTAAGAGGTCATTGGAAATGCCCCTCTCCCTAGTATTATCCGCAGCTGTGTCCTCCGTCTGCAGCTTTGCTTTCTGCTGGGAGTGACCTATATTGATTCAAAACTTTTATGAACATATTTTTCATGTGCAGTCTTCTTTTTTCTTTAATGACTAATTAGATTTAAAAAAGCTTCTTGATAAAGAAGGAGCCTAATTATGAAAATGCAGCTTTAGAATATACAATAAAAGGGCCTGAAAGATTGGGTTAACATTTTGATAGCTTATTAGAAATTGTAGCATTAATTTACCCTGGGAAAATATGTACTAGAGTCTTTTCTGGGTTCACTAATGCCTGAATCCAGGTGTAGGGATCTAGTTTTTTTTATAATTATGTCTTAATCCCCCAGGAATATTACAAATTATTTACTGTTAATCTTAACTTTTTATTTCCCTTGCTTATGGTTGGAAAAGAAAATGAATAAATTCGTTAGTTCAGTGGCATTTACTGAGGTCTTTCACTGTACTGGGCATATTCTAAGCACTGTAAAAATGGATGGTTCTGTAGTCTCAGTCCTTCGGTAGTAGAAGAAGTGACGGTCATTGGACAAATACATAACATGTATAGTGGGAGGAACGGCGAGGAAGTCAAGGGCAAAGGGTGATCAATGGCCAGGAGCCTAGTGTTCCACTGGACAGTCAGGGTATACTATTCACTTTCTTCTGGTTGACAAATTTAATGAAGGAAAGGTTTGTTTTGGCTCATGGTTCAGTCCATGTTTGGCTGGTTTCAAGTTAGAAATAGCAGGGCAAAAGGACATGCTGGAGGAAAGGGTGCTCACCCCATGGCACCCAGCAGGCAGAGGAAGAGGGAGGAGCTGCCCACAGTGAGCTGCTACCAGCCAGCCCTACCTCCTAACAGGAAGTCAGCTTCAGGGCACCCATGATTTGGTCACAGTTTAGGCACATGAGATGTTTTGGGGGGCCATTTTAGATCTCAGCCATAACATTTCATTCCTAATCCCCAATATTCATATCCATCTCATTATGCAAAATGCATTTAGGCCATCTCTAAGAGTTAAGAGCTCCAGCACTGCTTAAAAGTCCAAATCTTGGGCTGGGATATATCTCAGAGGCATAAGCACCTGTCTGGCAAGTGCAAGGTTCCAAGTTTGATCCCTGGTGCGAAAAAAAAAAAAAAAAAAAAAAAGTCTAAGTCTAAAGTCTCCTCTGAGACTAAAGGCAATCTCTTAACTGAGAGCTTTTGCAAGAATCAAAAAGAAAGTTAAATTGTTCTAACATACAAATGGCACAGGATAAACATTCCAATTGCCAATACGAGAAATAGGGAGATAGAAAGGAAGCAGAACAAGGCAAGAAAGAATACTAGCAGGGAAAATACTAAATCCTATAGTTCATATCTAGTACCCAAGGTAATCTGTGGTGCTGTGTAAACTCTAAAGTGCTTCAGAATCCCTTGACCTATAGCATTGCTGATTACAGCCCCCATGGCCACTCTCCTGAGGTGCTTCTCTAACTGCCTGCACTTTTCTTTAATATATATGTTCCTGTCATCCCTAGCTTCTTGAAGCCTTTGGCTTCTTTGGCTTTGGCTTCACTCTCATAGCTTCGCACACTGGCCTGCCAGGAGCACCCTGCCTTGCCTCTCACAGCTTCCTCTGAATTCTGGGTGGAAGTTTCTATGTCCCTATTACTTGCATTGTACATTTGTCTATAAAAACAGCACCAGGTAGATGACTTAATTTTCTGATAGATTGCTTATAGGGTATAAAAGAATCAAACATGCTGCTCAGTGAGATAGGCAAGGCATAATAATAATCAAAGAGCTATTTGTCAGAGAAGTGGTACATTTGAGATGTCCAGGAGACCCAAGAGGAGTTATGCATGGAGCTCTAACTAGGTGAGAGTTTAGAGCTGGGATAGGAACTTAGGGTGCCAGCAAATTACGCTTAAATCCTTAGGACTAAATATTTGACTTTGACCTGCATGTGGATAGAGGACACTTGCCAGATAGGTTGGGAAGAGAAGGAAGAACAGTAAAGAAATATGAAACTGATTAGCTGTGAAGAGAAGGCCCAGGGGAATCTGATGATTTAAAAGTCAGGAACATTTTAGAAAAGAGGTGGGGATCAACTACCCCAGAGTGCGAAGTGGCTGGGGAGTTCAAGGACTGGTGGCACCCACACTAGTGGATTTGCAGAAATGGAGGTAACTGGCAACTAAAGGAGTGGTTTTTGTAGCATATAGGGAATGAAAATATGATTGGAGTAGGTTGAAGAGAAAACAGAGTGGAAGAAAGAAAATCTGAAATGCATGTATCTTTTAAGGTGATACTGGGCTAGGGAGCTAGCGCAGCAGCATAAGCCCACCTGGCAAGTGCAAGGTCCTGAGTTCGATTTTCTGTACCAAATAAACAAATAAATAAAATAAACTCAAGTAAATACAATAGCTAGTTTAATAAAACTAGTTCTCTCTCTAAGTATTAGAAATCAGTGATATTCAGGGATAGCTAGTGTGTAGACATCAGAAAAGTATATAATTAAAATATGAAATAAAAGCCGATTGCTTGATTTTTGCCCTGTGTTAACAAAAATATACTTCAGTTTTCTAGGTATGTATGTAAAACACTCAGTTATCATAATTGGTAACAGTAAGATTTTAGAAGTGTGTATACCATTTTAAAATGAAATATATTGATAGGCAGTTTGTGAATGTTATATTAATGAGATCTGCATTTGTCTATAATACACCATGTTCTTCAATATTTTATATCAGGCAACTTGGATATGTCTTTAAAGAACCTTTTCTTTAAGAAAGAATTTTCTGTTTTACACCATAGCTTAAAAAGAAAAACATGCTTGAATGAATTTTCTGCTGAAGTCTTTTCTAAATGCACTCTGTCTGGTATTCCGCTAGGGGGTGCAATAGGAATGAGACTGAAGCGCTGCCCTCGCGAGGCTCCTTCCTGGGTAGGGATTGGAAGCCAAAGGCTGTTCCCACTCTCATTTGTTTCAATTTCCAGAGACAAGTTCTCAAGAAGAAAAAGCCAGAGATTTGTTTTATGTTTTCTTCCTCCAAGTTCTGTAGTAAATTAAAACCAATAAACATAAACAAAAATCAGTAGCATTTCATTAAATGAGCAATCACAGAAGAGCTATAATAAAATGTAATGTAACATTCATATTAGCAACAGAAACCGTGAAGCATCTATGAATAAGCCTAAGGAAAATATGCAGAGTTTTTGTGGCGAGAATAATAAAACTGTTAAGAGGTAAATGAATAGTTCAGTAAAAGAAGGCATATATTATGCTCTTTGAGGGGGAAGATAGAGTCCATCAGATCTCTCAAAAGTAATTTATGAATACTATAGATCTTGATTAAAATCCTGTGCATGATTATAGATCGCAGATTGAGGACTAAAGGTGAATGAATTTTTATAACTTTTATGTTCATAAACAGTGCATAGGTTATTTCATTTAACTTATGTAGGGTTTTTTTCCTGGGGTAGAAAGAGATTATTTTTCATATTCTCTATGCTACCTATACATGTAAATAGTAAAGTATTAAAAAGTCTATTCCTAAGAACTGTAGAACTCAATTATTCCAATGCATTAAATTTTTGCTTGGCAGTGTGCCTTTACACATTCTGCCCCTTGACTGCTCCTAGGACTGTCCTTTCAGTCTTTGCTGGCTAGTGTTACTCAAGGATCCTCTGGAGACTCTCCTTTGACCCAAGGACACAAGCACACAGGCTTCTTGTTAGCTTGTATCCCTCCTGTCTGCCTTTGTCCCAGCCGACTACAGTCAAGCAGACCCATGCAAAAGCCTGACAGTGCACTCTTTGTCTCCTGCAGGTGAGGGAGTTTAATGGCCAACAGTTTATTCTCGAAGAAGCAATTACAGGGGATTTTGCTTTGGTGAAAGCCTGGAAAGCAGACCAAGCAGGCAATGTGATTTTCAGGTATTGCGATGGTTTTTAAAAAATATTACTGTGTTAATGTAATAGCATCCAAGTCTATATTTCTTAAGTTACAATTGTGAAAAAGATATCATAGTAATTTAATATTTAAATAATAAAAAAACTAAATATAAACATAAACAAAAATCAATAGTATTTCATTAAATCAGCAATCATAGAAGACCTATAATAAAATGTAATGTAACATTCGTACTAGCAACGTACAACATTTGTGAATACTACATTAATGAGATCTGCATTTGTCTATAATACACTATGTTCTTTAATATTTTATGTCAGGCATCTTGGATATGTCTTTAAAGAAGCTTTTCTTTAAGAAAGAATTTTCTGTTTTACACCATAGCTTAAAAAGAAAAACATGCTTGAATTTTCTGCTGAAGCCTTTTCTAAATGCTGTCTGTCTGATATTCCGCTAGGGGGAGCAGTAGGAATGAGATTGAAGTGCTGCCTTCGCGAGGCTTCTTTCCGGGTGGGATTGGAAGCCAAATGCTGTTCCCACTCTCATTTGTTTTGATTTCACACACAACCATGTGTGTGTTGTATATGTACATGTTAACAAAAGGAACCATGAATTGTCTATAAATTATCAAAGAAAAATGTGGAGCTGCTGTATGAAGTGCTTGCAGCGATCTGTGCAGATGAGTTGATATCCATGTTGTACTTCTTACCAAAGACTTGGGTCTGGGCACTCCTGTACATAGTCACATGCAGTTATTTTTCTCTGGGTATTTCCCTGCATCAAGAAAAAGGACAATAGTCCATATTTTGATTTTGATATTGTTATTTATGTATATTATCTTAAAATGTCAATTCACTTTGATATTCTAGAAAGATACTGCTAAGAAGAATTTAGGTCAGGTTTTATCTAGTCCTACAGGTGTCTCTCAGGATATACTTATAAAGAAAGGTTCTATCTGAAAAGTTCCTTATCCTTAATAATGTTGAATTTTCATTCTCATTGTCTGGATAGTCACAGGCTTAATAGATTTTTAACATCACTTGCTTACCCTGAGCACAATAAATTCTAAATATTTGGTGCTTAGATTTATAGATTATATAGTTGTGTTTTTGGAAATTTTGTAGTATTTGTACATAGAAGATTTTTGCAAAACATGTTGCCTTACCTAAATAAATAACAAAAGCTAAATGTGGTGGTAGATGCTTGTGATTTCAACACTCAGGAGGCTGAGGTAGGAAGATTGCTGAAAGTTTGAGGAAAGCCTGGGCTACATAATGAGTCAAGCAAAACCAAAACAGGAAAGGCTGCATCGTCCTAAAGACCATACTAATTAGGCTCTAGAAGACATTTTGTTTTTGGTAATATGGTTTTTTGGTATTTTTAATTAATACTATTTTATCCTTAGCAAATGCAGTTTTACTATAATCATAGTTAAATTTTCAATGGCACTCCATGGCATTTTTCTGAAGAACTGATGTGATATTAATACCCTGACTTCTTGAATGCAGCCAATTTTGCAAAGCATAAATAGTTCTGACCACTGCAGGAGAATATTTTATGTCATATCTACTTTATTGACATGCTGGCATAATGCTTACAATGTTCAATTACTTTTTTAGAGAAGATTAATGAAATGGTATAATAGTGAATGAAAATGAATTAAGTTATTATTTTGTGAAAATTATTATTTCAATTATGAAATTTAAATTATTAAATGAATGAATCATTTCCAAACATTTATCCTGTGCTTTCTTGCCTGGCCCTGCACAAAGGCTGTTCTGAGCTCTGACTGTATGCTGGGATTATTGCGCTTTGGTACATAATAAGAGTTTTCATCATGCAAGGTCACAAGACCTTCCTTCTTCAGTTACTGACTCCTTTCTTCTTGGAAGGGCTGCTGGCCGGAGGCCTACCGAGGCTGCTGTGAAAAGGGAGTGCTTGGCCTCCTTCTCCAGTCACTTTATACTAGCAGCTTTGATGCCTGGACATCAGGGGAAAGCCAGCATTCAATGGGTAGAAGTTCACAGGACCCCTTTCTCAAGGATACTTTTGTCCTTACCTTTGAATCTTTTTTTTTTTTTTTCAGAACCGGGGATTGAACTCAGGCCTGTGTGCTTGCCAGGGAAGCACTTATTCCACTGAACCATCTCCCTGGCCTTTTTTTTGTTGTTGTTTTTTAAATCACCACAGCCAGGCATGGTAGTGCACAGCAGTAGCCTCAGAACTTGGGAGGCTGA
>NW_004524718.1:5594312-5598384 GCF_000260255.1 Octodon degus
ACTCATCCACATGGCTGACACTGACAAAGGTTCTACAATCTGAGGTACAGGATCTCAGGATAAATCCTGAGGGGATTTCACTGACCTTATCAGACTTACCTTTGAATCTTAGCAAAAGAAACAGTGGTGGCCCCAAGGAGTTACTAAAACGTAGCTGCGGTCGATTACTTTCTACGAGTGGTATTTTTCAATTGATACATATTGCCAGCAAGAAAGATTCATTTTCATTTTTATGGCCTATTTTATGGTTTTGTTTTATTTTGTAAGAAAAGTGTCTTAATTAAAGAATTTGGAAAGAAAAAATCATCAGCCGAATAGGTACAATATCTTCTTGAAATTTTATACATCTGGGTCTGATGTGGGTGCTGTACTTTGAAAATTTCATCAGAAAATGGTTCTCGCAAATGATCTTTGTACGTGACTTACAGATTACCAGCGAAGGTTCAGTTAATTTCTGCGATTGGCTGCTTTTTAATAGAGAATGCACTTACTGTACTTTCTTACATACTTACATACTCACTACTTTTCCTTTTTACCATTCTCATGACAGCAGATTGTTTAGTGAAATCTTTAATCCTAGAAAATAGTATCTTTATTAAAAGAATAAGGAAAACTTGTTAAAAGGAGTGCATTTTCATTTTACTTTTTGTACATTTTTCATGTCTAGTATGAAAAATAGTCCCTCTTTCATTCAGCCTCTTTAAAAAAACTATGTAAATTGAATGTACCCATAACTTTTTAAATTTATGAAATAGCTACAAACTTTATTAATGACAAACATGATGTACTCTTTTTAAAAAGATTCATAGATTCTATATTAGTAGGAATTCTTTTACTACTTAACATTTTGAAGTCAGAAGTGTTTATTTTTGTTTTTCTTTCTTTTTCTTTGTTTCCCTGATGTCTAATAGGAAAAGTGCAAGGAATTTCAATCTGCCAATGTGCAAAGCTGCAGAAACCACAGTGGTGGAGGTAAGAGAAGAGGTTATTTCCAAATTGCTGTTAGTTTTTTTTAACCT
This sequence comes from Octodon degus, assembly GCF_000260255.1. Lineage (NCBI taxonomy): Eukaryota > Metazoa > Chordata > Mammalia > Rodentia > Octodontidae > Octodon > Octodon degus. The sequence continues at coordinate 5,595,332 of NW_004524718.1, forward strand.
TGATGTTATCAATTAGTTCAAAGAAAAGTATAACAGTCTTTGTTTGTGGATGACAATGACAGCTTTTTTTGTTTTGAATATGGAGAGACACTATTTAAATACATAATTTAAATGCATTAAAATATTTGGTGTTATAGCACTTCTTGAACAATACGAAACTCACTAGCATATTTCTCTGGAAATTTGAGCAGGGACCAACTTATAAAATTCCTTGGCTTTATTTAATTTATTTTATTTATTTATTTATTTTGGCAGAACCGGGGATTGAACTCAGGTCCTCACACTTGCCAGAGAAGTGCTTATTCCCCTGAGCCATATCCCCAGCCCCTGAAATTCCTTGGTTTTAAAATAAAATCATTATAAGCCCCCAGATAAATTTATGTATGGTCATATATCACGTGACTGGGATACAATCTAAGAAATATATTTTTGAACAATTTCATCATTTTGCATACATTGTAGAGCCATTTTCTATTTTTTATTTTAACTTGCTTTTGGTGTTGATTCCTATAAATTTCTTATGGTAGGTAACTTTATCACTAACATCATTAGTGATGACATTCCTTCCCTAAGAAATGTCTATTCTTCGGAGATGTCTTCTAGGTGTCACTGGCTATTGTTCTTTGTGTCTGTCCCATGTTTTGACTCTCCAAGGGGTAGTCTTTTTTTTAAGGCAGATACAGAGATTTTTGTTTAACTTGTTTTACTTTTTTTTTCCATAATTTTATTGAGACAAATAGCAATGAGACAGTTTCAAATCAAATTGGTAGGACAGTTTCAATAATTAACACATTGTATACTGACTTCCTAGTGGTTATTTGCTTTAACTTGTTTTTCTGTCTGCAGCTTTTTTTTTTTTTTCTTTTTTTTTGCTGGTTGTTCTGATTGTCGTCTTGGCATTGAAAAAACCAGCATCTCCTGATTCTCCTGATTCATAGCCCAGTTGAATTCATTAAGTCTTCTCTCGGACAGTGTTCACTCTATTAAATGCCCTCTTGATTCTTAGAGCTTTTCATATATTTCCCTACACACTGTACTGGCTGTCCCCTCCAATACTGCAGGATCTTAAGGAGTTGGAACTGTTACAGTGACACATCTCACATTGTAGACAAAGAATGTTTGGTCTAGAACTCTTCCTCATCTCCTTTCTCTTACAGATGAACACACTGAAGGTTTTTGGTAGGAGCATCTGGGGTGCAGTGTATGTCTGGAACGTTTTTGCCAGTATCTTCCATTCCACAGTGCAGCATCTTTTCAGCCCTTCTCCCTGTTTATTTTAGTTCTAAATTGAGTTTTAAGGAGGATAGAATTATAAATATTTAAAATATGAATGATTTCCGTAGACATCTTACATTTCTTCGGGACTTAGATGCAGGATGGCAAGGAACATCCAAGCCACTTACTATATATTTTTGCTTATATGTATGTTTAAATTGTATAGCAATTAATTTACAAAATGTGTTTTAGGTCAAAAAAGAAACCAATATATTTATAGCAGGTGAAAAGGAGAAAATCAAATCTGCTTTGGCTATCAGTTATTTCTGCTTTCTATAAGTGGGGAACATGACTCCTTTTAATAAGATTTTCCCTTTCTGATATGTTCTAAATAAACTGATGTGCTATAAAACACCACAGTGGTGACCAATGATATGTTTTCAGCAAAATCAGTATAAACGTTGTGTCTTTCTAAAAGCCTTCAGCCATTTGCATGCCTCTCCACAAAGCTGTGATCTCATCAGTGCTGGTTCTGTCTCTCACCTGCCCTTTAGGAAATGGGTGTTTCCTGGGGAAGAGCGGTACAAGTGGGTGTGTGAGGTGGCACACGTGCTGGAGGGGTGCTTCCCTCCTTAGCCTAGGTGGTGCTATTTCCGGAGCTCCTTCTCTGAGTGGGTGAAGTCTCCCCTGATAAACTTAACAAATTTAGGAGCAAACCTAGCCAAGAATGACTCGTGAGTATTATATTATACACATAAAATGAGGAGCAGCCAGGACTGTTGAATCTTGTGAAGGGAACTCATGTGGCTCTTTCTCCGGAGGAATCTTGTTAACCTCCTGACTCTCCATGAGCCCTTGTGATAGTCTCCTTTGTGCATAGTCCACTGTCTTGGGTTTCTCTGGAAAGTGGCCTGTTTTTACATGTTTTTGAGGAACTTTATGTTAGGAAACCTAGGAGGAAGACCTACAATACTTCACTCAAGAAACTGTAAATGATTTGTCCCCTGCCAGCATATCAGCATGCACATGCTGTCAGAAAAGGTCATCTGACTCAGCCACTGAAGCTGCCTGTGATGAAAATAACCCAGCTTCTTTGGTTTTCTTCGTGCTATCAGACTTGTGCCATGTCTTGTGCTGCAAGTCAGAAAAGGTTGTCTAGTGCACCTTCTACCATTTTAGTTAATTTTAGTTTTTAGTTAAAATAAGCATATTTATGATCATGAGCTAAATAAAATTATTTGACATAATTACCTATGAAAAATTATATTGTGTGATGTTTGATGTACACATGTTTATATGTAGCCTGGATCCACCTAATGTAAGAATTAGCCTGCTTCCTGTCTAGATATAATAATTATTAGGAAGATCATGTCTATCAGCCTTTTTTTTTTTTAATTCTGGATCAAAAATGTTCTAACTAGGGGGTTTGCAGGTTAGCTCAGTTGTTTAAAGCGTCTGCTTGGGCCAACTCAGTCGTCAGGCATGGGGGACTGCAGTTCGATCCCCTGCTCCACTGCCTTACAGACCCGCCCTTAAGGCAGCCTGAGCCAGCGGGGGGTAAGGGGGATCCTTCTCAACTTTAAGGGCCAGACTCATAACTCAGTAGACTAAAGTGCCTGCTTAGGCAGAGCGCAGTGGCCAGGGTTCAATCCCGGTGCCTACCCGCCAGCCCCGTCCCCGGGGTGCACTGAGACTGCGATGGAGATGGGGTAGAGACTGGGCTTGGTGCTCACCCCAGTAATCTCAGCGCTTAGGAGGGTGAAAACAGGAGAATCACCAGGAGTCTGATCTATGTAATGAGATCCTGTAGACCCTGAATGAAAGAAAAAAAAAGAATG
>NW_004524718.1:5598484-5610218 GCF_000260255.1 Octodon degus
TTTTTTTTATAAAAAGCAAACTTTGGGAACTGTGACTGTTTTGTTCTAACAGTGCCTGGCACATCCCATCTCTCATTAGGAGACTGACTAAAAGAAAAGAGTAAGGGACATCTCCTGTCTTGCCAAGCACAAGTGTATTATTTCTGATTAGTGAGTGAGGAAAGGTACAAATCACAGAATAAAAGATATAAATCTTTGTTTGAAATGCTTATAATGGTTGCCTATAAACACGTATAATTATAAGCAGAATGATGTAATGAATCCTCCTGAGGCTAACAGTTCGAACGACTCTTAACCGTTCATCTTTAACCCCATCTCTTTTGCTTCTTCCTTGACCTCTACTGTTTTAAAACAAGTACCATATAATATGCCTCAGTAGCATTTTAAGTAAAGTTTATTGATACTCAGAAATTTGAGTTTCTAAGGCATTTTTCTACTTGAGAAAAATCTCTGGCATTATGGAGCTTTTATCTTGATGGTCAAGACAGAGAATAAATACATTCATTAAAAAGTCATGCAAAAAGAAATGAAATGTGAGGGAAAGAAATTGGGATTTTTAGTTAAGGTGTTAGTAAGAGTTTCAGTGAGATGACTTGAGTAAATGAGCGTGAGAAAGCTAGATTTTCAACTGAGGGGTCGGTTTCTGTAGGGAGGGTTAGCAGAGGCCTGAGGCAGGAGCGTTCCCAGGGGTTTATGGCATAAGGATGGCAGATCCTCTTCTCCATGGCTGGGTGAGAGGCTGCAGAATCTTACATGATGGTAACTTTAAAGAGTAATGGTAACATCTTTTTCAAAGCTGGGCCAAGTATGACTTTTTCTGTTTCTTTTGAGACAGGGTCTTGCTATGTAGTACAGGCTGTCCCCGAGTTCACTATGTAGCTGAGGATGGCCTTGAATTCACAGTGTTCCTCCCGCCTCAGCCTCCTGAGTGCTGTGATATAGGCGTGTGACACCATGCCTGGCTAGAATATGATTTTTGTTTTTAAGATATTTTATAATAGTTTCCAAGGAATTATCGTGTCTTGCTATGGTTTGGATATGGTGCATCCCTATGAAGGTACATGTGCTAAGCTTGGTCCCCACTTTGTGGAAGTAAGGGAGGTGGGATATTTAGTGAAATACTTAGTGGAAAATGCATAGGTCATGGCATGCGCTGCTTTGAGAAGGGATTAATGTTGAATAAAACTGAGTGAGTTATCCAGTTAGTATATTGTTATTTAAGAAGGCCATGCAACGAACATAGCTGCTTCTATGCATGACTTTCACTCTCTGCTTTTTGGCTTTATTATAATGTAGTTGAAGGCAGCCATCCTTGAGACAGAATAGCTAGAACTGCTTTCTCTTATACTTTTGGCCACCAAAACAGAAAAATAAGCTTGTTTTCTTTATAAGGTTCACAGCCTTAGGTGTTTTCTTATGGCAACAGAAAACAGACTAATGCATAAATCTGACATTAGAGTTGTAGGTGAATGGACAAATGATTTTGAGATTAGAGCCTCCTGGCTTTTGTGACATTTTAGCATAATTTGAAGAACTTTGGATTGATAGGGCCTTGTGAATTATCTTAGAAGTGATTAAATTGGTTGGTATTACATTCTGCAAAAGAATGTGGGAATATAGCTCATTTTAACCAGGCAATTTAATCACTTCAGTGGATCCTGTGAATATTTAATCTCTACCAAGCAGACCAATTAATGTATCCATGTTTTAGATATTTTGGGTGTCTTGCTTTCTACTTTAGAAAAGTGAAATGCCTAAGGGATAAACATAATTCTTAGCCTCTTAAATTTCTTTTATTTTTAATCTTTAGATCGCTAATGCCTTGATACAGTTTCAAAAGCACTGGAACTCAAAAGTGTTTTCAAGAGGCATAGAAAGAAAAAAAATGATTGCAAATAGGAAAAAATAAAGATTCTGTCCTTGTCAGACAAACAGTTCTAATCACAGTGAAAAATTTAATTAGACAAATCACTTCAAGTGTTCACATCGTGTGTCCACACGTGTTCACATCACTGCCCACACCTGTGTGGGATTCATTACTATAGAGACATCTCTGATTGGCATATTGAGATAGGAGGCTTACAAGAATTTGGCTGAAATGTCAGGTTGGACATTCATTATGTGAAACTTTGTTGTACTTTAGTATTAGCATGGTAGAGCTCTGTACTTCAGTTAGCAAGAAGAATGAAGCTGACTTGGGACAGCTTATTGTAATCCTATAGCATCCACCTATGTGAGCCAGTTGAGTTAAACACTCTCCATAAATTCTTTTAAGAAGATAAGGAAGTACAGGAAAGAAAGATATTTGATGTATAAAAAGAATAAACCCCAGTTTTCTACCAGTCAACTCTCCATGAACTTTGAAAACTTTTGGTCCTAAGGCAGAATATTATTGTCTTCCTAGGTAGTAACTTATGAGACCAGTATGAATATTATATGAGATTAATTTATAGACCTATTAAATAATGTAATATCTTCAATTTGCAACTACATGCCTTACCATTTTTAGGGTTTTTTTTTTTTTTGTTGTTGTTTTTGTTGTTGTTGTTGTTGTTGTTGTTGTTGTTGTTTTGGTGGAACCGGGATTGAACTCAGGCCCTTGTGCTTATTCTACTGAGCCATCTCCCCAGCCCTTTTTAGTTGATTTTGTTCATGCTTTTGTTTTTGTTTTATTGAGTACTGAATCACTCTAAAAGATTTCTACAAATTTTGTGCTACAAATTTAGCCAAGTATAGAATGCTTTGACAGAATTCATGCTAATCTAGCATAACTACAGTAGATGATTTATTTCCTTAAAAATATAGTCTTGCATTCTCTGGTGTGAGAAACTGAAAGTGCAAGTAAGAACCAAAATACATAATAGACATTGTAAAATAGAAAGAAATTGTTTGAAAGGAGAGGGAAATGGGGTGGAGGGAAGAAGGGAAAAGAAAAAAACAAGAAAAGAATAAAGTGGAAACAAAGCTTTGCAAATAAGGAAAGATGAAGGGTTGAAGGGAGGGGAGAGGAATGGGAAAAAAAAGAGGGACTAAGATATATCATGCACGGGTACAAGTTCTCTGTGATGAATGTGATCATTGTGTATATTTAAATTGTACCAGTAAACTTAATAAAAATACTTTAAAATGACTGCACTAATGATGTAGAGTGTCCCTAAGGAGAGTCACATGGAGAGAAAATATTCTCTCAGGCTTTCACAGAGAGCACATTGGCCAAGCAATGGCCGTGACTCATCCATATGGCTGACACTGACAAAGGTTTTGCAATCTGAGGTACAGGATCTCAGGATAAATCCTGAGGGGATTTCACTGACCTTCTCAGACCCAAAAGCTACAACTCTTGTTGCACAGGTCCTGCTTTACCTTGGTCTTAACCATCTAGCAGAAAAGTATAAAATGAAATATAAGAAGTAAAGCCATGGTGTTATGTTGTGCTGTAGAGGACTCAGGTCAACAATTTCTGACATTGCCAGTCAAGCGGAAGACTCAATGCTATTATGGATTACTAAACTCTTTTAGAATATTTTGCTGAGTTAACACATCTATAATATTCAAATAATGGAACTTAACAAAAAAAGGGTATACAGATGAATGTCCATTTTGTAACTGTGTATTCAAAGCGGTTAGGATAGATATATAGTTACATTCTCTTAATGAATAGAGCGATTTGTTCTAATGGTGTTTGTAGATAGGATATCATGTCCGCATCTTGTACAGCAATTAACCACTGGGAGGAATGTATGCAGTGTGTTAATTATTGAAACTGTCCTACCAATTTGATTTGAAACTGTCTCATTGCTATTTGTTTATCAATAAAATTATGGGAAAAAATGACTGCACTAAATGAACTGTTTGGTTCTTGTTTGAAAGTCCTTAAGTGTTTAAAGACCATTCATTTTCTTTAGTTTTCATGAAATGCTTGATTGGCCTGAAAATACCTGGATGCTAATGAAGATGTATTACATGAAGATATATTTTAGTTGAGCAGTTTGGTAAACTAAACAAGATATAGAATTTTTGTTACGCTAATAAATATAAAAAATATGAAGTTGGTGAATGCCCAGTATTTAACTGGCTGCATTTCTTTTGGTATCCCCTTGTAGATTACTGAATATAATTCTTAGCCTAATGACCATATTCATCCAGAAGAACAGCACAATAGAAATACAGCTCATTGATGATAAAAATATATTAAACAAAGTGCTAATCTTGACATTTTATTTCTTGTTGCTTGGTAACAATGCTGCCACTTGGTGAGAGCGCTCCATTATCTCAGGTACAATAGACTTCATTGCATTGTGGAGTGGAAACACCAGTTACAGCAAGTCATTCGTATGCCATTATCCCCTTGCAAGTTTGGTGCTATTTCTTATTAGTGCAGCTACCTTAAAAGAAAAAGCCATTTTAATAATATATCTCTCTTTTTGATGGATTGATGATTTTCATTCTAGCTATTTTTAGAGTTTTGATTTTTTATCTATTTATAATTTCTGAAGCTTCACAAATTTGTAGTTTAGCAACCTGTACTGTGTAAATCCAGGCTTTTAAATGTCTTTTTAACTGCACTTTATAAATGATGCTTCATTAGTTCTACTTGAGTGTCTTTTATCGTTATCACCTAGAAAAAGGGAAAACATATTTGGGCAGAGTTTTTTTGCCTTATAAAAGTTAATTAGGGCATGTTTCTTACCTTTCTCTAGCATATCATGTTCCTAATTTTAGTACCTACTTCAGAAAAAGGAATCCTGTTGAACTATAATTTGTTTTAAATAAAAATTCGATTTGCATTATAAATAACTATTTTTCTCCATACCTAGTTGATAATTATTATTATTTACCACAGAGGTTATATATCCTGTATCTTATTTTTGTACTACCTAAGAATCAAAAATGTTTTTATAGTTATCAAAAGGTTGATAAAGAAAGAAAAGTGTATGAGAACAACAGCATGCAGCCTGCAAAGTCTAAAATATTAACTGACCCTTTATAAAGTTTACAGATTATTGTTTTATAATTTCCACTTCTGTAGTTTGAGTATGTTAAATGTTATTCTGTATTTTTTAGTTTTTAAAAAATTGATTTTATTTAAAATTAATTTATTTACTCTTGATGTACATAATGATCACATTCATCGTAATTTATACCTGTGACTAATATATCTTGATTCTCCGTTTTTACCATTCCCCTCCTTTCCTTCAGCGTTTTTTCTACACCTTATTTACAAAACCTTTGTTTCCATTTTTTCCTTTTCTTCTCTTTTTTCCTTTCTTCTCTCTCCCTTGTTTCATTTCCATTTGAACATTTTCTTCCTGCTTCTCAATATCTATCATCCATTTTGATCCTTACCTAAGCTTTCAGTGTCTCACACACAAGAAGCAATGTGATATTTAGACCTATGTGTCTGATTTATTTCACTTAGAAGTATTTCACTTAACCAGTGAATTTAAGTGAAATAAAATAATGATGTAAAAATTTTAAGAGAATCAGTATAATATTAAACAGAAAAATAGGAATTTGTGAGGTTGTAACAAAGTGATGGTGCCGTTTGTTACACCTGCCTCTTGGGCAACCCAAACTTGAATGTGATATAAGTACAGACTGGTAGACTTATTAAAACATCTTACCTTTTCTTTTGTATTTGACTTGCCTCATATTCGAGGGCCAGTTCCTTGTGTACACAGATGCACAGCCAGGCAAGTTCACTAACTGGGTAAGTGGGAGGGGGGTTCTCCATCTGACGGTTGTACAGCATGGTGCTGCAGGTTCTGTTGACTAGCAGAGTTTCTGGGAACTGAAACTAATTTAGAGTTGAGATCACTCTGTGTCCTTGCAGTTGAACGGGCCCCACAGCTCATGTATTCTAGTGACAAAACTCAGTTATTTTAGATTCACTCAGTTCCTTTTTCTTCTGAGCACCGTGCTCCAAGAACTCCATATTTGAGTGCCATTTCCATCATAGCATGCCTTTCATATTACCTTAAGTTCACACAATGCTTTCTGTGTGAAAACTTTCACATAGAACATCTCATTTGAGCCTCTGATTACTAGGTGAGGCTGGAGAAGAAACAGCCCTGTTACAGTATTGCAAATGAGAATGCTGGGACATGGATAAGTTATTGGAATAAGTTCCTAGGAATTGAATGGCTTAATGAAAGGAAGACTTTGGTATCTTGGTTTTAAGTCATGATTTTCCATCTTCTGTCACTTACTTGCTAGTTCCTATAGTAATATTGAGGCTTAATTCTGGTTTACTCACCAGTGAGAAGCATAAAACTCTGAAAATGTCGGTAAATAGATACATGGGCTTTTGTAGGACTTTGAATTTTATACTTAATGCAAATGAAAGGTTCATAGTTCTAGCATGAGTGCCTTGTGTAGAGTAGATTTCACAGAGCTGGGAGGAAAGGAAGGGAGATGTATGAGGACATTTTTGTGATCCAGGTGGGAGGTAGGTGGTGGCTTGAACTCAAGTGAAAGTGGGCAGGGAGGTATAATAATTTTGTAGCGGAATCCATTTGAATTGCTGATGCCTTGGAGATGGAGTGCTGGGAGCAAGGAAAGCTAGAAGTGAACATGACTCTTATGCCTGTCTTGGGCAGTGATGTGATACCTACTGAGATGAGGAAACCTGGAAAGAGAACATTTCACGGGAGATGGGGAAGGAACTCAAAGGCTGTCTCGGGATTGATTGGCCTTTTCGACATTCACATGGTGATACTGCAGGCATAGATGAGCATGGAATGCGGTGTTCAGAGGAGGGGTCAAGATGAGAATTATATAATTGGAAGTAACCTGCATATATGTCTTTTTTTTTTTTTTTTTTTTTTTTTTTGCGGAACTGGGAATTGAACTCAGGCCCTTGCACTTGCCAGGGAAGTGCTTATTCTACTGAGCCATCTCCCTGGCCCCACTGCATATATTTCTTAACTTAGATTATGGAATGAAAAAGATCGCTTAGGAAAATAAGTCCATGGGCTAGCCCCTGGAGCATCTCCTCTTCCTTCTTTCCTTCCTCCCTCTCTTCCCCCTTTCCTTCCTTTCAATATGAGATTAAGAATCTCTCTAGCTTTGTGACCTTGGATGAATAATTTGAGAACTCTTGCTTCCTTCTAGCATTTCTTGCTTGCTATAATTGACATTTCATAGTTCTATTTTGAGCATCAGTAGGTTAGGGCACTTATGCTTTCAAAAACTTCAAGATGCTATAGTCTCATCTTTCTCCCTTTCCGCTGCTTGGCTTAATAAACCTCAGGTGGCTGCTGTTGTTTTCACTGACCCAGTGATGACGAGTGTTCAACTGCACTATGAATAGCAACTGGCAGTGCACACCTCTCTCTTTTCTTGTCTTCCAAGTTCTGGAGGTCTAGGGCAATGAAAATTTCACAGTGCCTGTAGTTTTTCAACTCTTACTGCATCATCAAGAACCTAACAAATTTTGTTTTAAAAATATTATTGTGAGATGTGGTGGCACATACCTGTCATCCTTGATGCCTGGGAGGCTAAAGCAGGAGAAACATGAGCTTGAGGCCAACTTTTTGTTCATAGCTGGGTGATATTTAAAGTCCATCAGACTCAAGGCAAAAAATATACCTACATTGAACTACAATTACTTTAAAAAGGACAGTGATAGATACTTTGAAGAAAGAATAGTCCTTAAAAATCAGTCAGTTCATGAGCTTCATTTGCATACATCCAGAAATTGATGAGCTCTTTCTCGCTTTGTATCTTAAGAGGAACATTAGTCAATGATGTCTTTTATGTCTTTGTATATTAGTTTAGAAAATTCAGATATTCTTATTTGGTATGAAAATTAAAGTTTGTTCCCTGACAAAATTTGCTTATGCTGCGTTTCCATGTTGAATATTTTTGAATGTGAATAGCCGTCTGTTACTCTTTTTGGGATAAGAAGAACAAATGCATGAAGAGGGCCTCCGATATTCATTGATGATTTATGTTTAAACATGGGACACCATTGTCTGCACATGTTAGGATTACAGTTTCAAAAACTTACTTTCCTATGTTCCTAGGATGTTATTATAAGCACTTTCTATGTAAGGAGGCAGGCATGTGTTTACTACTTCCCTTATGAAAACTTAGCCTTGTTGAAGTTTCACAGAATCAGAAACTTTTGTTTTGGATGAAATCAAATAGTTGGTTAGTGTAAGAGAAATGGTGAAAGATTAGAAAGCACAATCATTAGCTATTGGAATGCAATGGTTTTCTACTCTTGGTTGGTCCCTGGGAGAAACCAAGAGCACTCATGTAAAGAAGATAGGCCAGCTCCTCTCTGACTGAGGTTCTGAAGTTAGATGGTAACATATTATACTTCTGTCACTTAGTAACTGTGTTCACACTCAGATCCTTTGAAGAGACTTCTAAATTTGGTGCCATGCAAGATAAGTAAAACAATAATGTGACAAATCTTACTATTTTTTTTTCTTATACTTACTTTGAAAAGGAGCTGGGTCATTCATTTAAGAATCTATTTTAGTTTCCTCAATAACTGGAGGAAAGCATATGAGTTTTGCTTGTATTATGAAAAAGTTCTGCCCATTGTAGAATTTTATTTCAAGTTTTGGAAAAGTTTTGCTGGCACAGACAAAGCTCAAGGAGGAAATATTCATCATTACCAAATCCAGTTGAATGTAGGTTGACTATAAAAAGATACAGGATTAAGGCTGCTAAGAGTTTGAAAGTTTTGGTATAATTTAAATTTTTCTCAGTTCTTCATTAATTTTGAGAATCAGAAGTGAAATTAGAGGGCTGGCCAGATAGTTCAGTGGACTAAAGCTCCTGCTTAGGCAGAGAGCAGTGGCTGGGGTTCCATCCCCTGTGTGCTATGCTGGCCCCGCCCCCGGGGCAGGCTGAGACAGCGGATTGAGACTGGGTGTGGTGGTGCACACCTGTAATCCCAGTGCTTGGAAGGCTGAAAACAGGAGAATCTCTAGGAGTTGATCTACATAGTGAGACCCTGTAGACCCTATACCAAATACATAAAAATAAAGAAGTGGAATTAGGCCTTTTGAGATGAAAAAATGAACTAAATGAAACTGTAAAGGCAGTTCTGTAATTCAGTTTCTACTATAAAAAAGTATTTTATCTGCTGTTTTATAGTGCCTTTTCCCTGTCTTTTGGCATCAAAATGAATTTGTACTCAGAAGGTTTTCATTTATTTTCCTTCTTTGTTGGCTCATATTTTTAATCTATAAGGTGACATTTTATGTGCAACCTGATCTAAGTTTTATAAGCAGGTAGGAAAATAAAGTAGGGGATTTTTTTATGAAGTTGATTTTCAGGCTATAAGAGGGTTAGTAAAATGGTCCAAATAAACTTTCTACAGTAAGGTATTTCTTATACAGAGTATAATAGATTTTATCACTGAATTTTTTTTTTTTTTTTTTTTTTTTTTTTGTGGAGCTGGGGATTGAATTCAGGCCCTTGTGCTTGCCAGCGAAGCACTTATTCCACTGAGCCATCTCCTCGACCCCTGAAATATTTTCAGTAGTAGTATCAGATAAAGGAGTTATAGCCTAATAATAATGAAAATAAAACAACAAAAATAGCAACAAGTACTGTTTATACCATGTTCTTATGTGCAAAGCACTTTTAGTCATCATTATAATAACCCGATGAAGTAGGTTTTATTGTAAGTATAGTCTCAGGATAATGTTAATATTTTTATAAACAAAAAAAATAAAGATCTAGTCAGTATTAACCTTTTAAAACGTTGAGGGCAAGCCAAATAGCTCCGTGGATTAAAGCAGCTGCAAGCAGGCACATCGGCCAGGAGTTCGATCCCCAGGCCAGCTGTACTGGCCCTGCCCCTGTGGTGTATTGAGCGGGCAGTTGAGACTGGGCATGGTAGTGCATGCCTATAATCCCAGCTCTTGGGAGGCTGTAAACAGGCAGATCACTACAAGTCCAATCTAGTGGTGAGACCCTGAATGCCCTCTAGATCCCTCCCTAAAAATACAAATTATAATAATAAAATGTAAAGAACAGGATGATTTCCTAAAGGCTATAAAATGAGGGTCTTCATACTTGGGATACTAAAACTCTCCCCACCCCTTGCCCAGTTGAAATAGGTAAATAATATTCAAACAATAATTTGAATGCAATATAGAAATTTTTGAGATTTGTATAATAACTACTGATAAGGATTACTGATTCAAAAATTGGAACTTGATTTCTGGTCTCATCAGTAAGGATGTTCGAAGGTACCACTGCTATCTTGAATAAGCAAAAAGCTGAACAAAGTGAAAATCACCAAATCTTCTTAATTGAAGTCACAGGGCATCCACTGTCTCCTGAAATGGAAAGACAGACAAGCTAACGTAGAATCAAAATTTATAAGACTGTAAATTTAGAAGCAGAATCTCTCTGGGAATCATCACATGGTTAGGAAAAGCTAGACTGTAATTTGTCTGTTGTTGGAGGATCATGTGAACAAATTGGAGAGTTAAAAATTCCAGTGTGGCCCAATCTTTGCAAAGGTCCCACACTTTTGTATTTTACATGTGAGACTTTTACCATGAAAATTTAACAAAGATCTTTTACTTCTATTAGGAAAAGTGACCATTCTGAACTATGCCCAGAGCATGCTGTTCATAACAAGGCCTGCCCTTAAATGAAACAAGTGGCAGCGCTATCCTAAGGGCTGCAGGAAGAAGTAGGAATACTTTGTTCTAAGTGCTTGCACTCCCAGTGTTATGAAAGAGAACTTTACATTAATTGTAAATGTCTGTTGTTAACTCAAGTGAAGCCATTAGAAAAAAGTATAAGGAAATATATAATTCATATGTTGAGATAAGAAAATTGAATCACATTAAAATATTAATTAGGCTGGGTTGGGTGGTAGATCCCTATAATTGCAAATTTGAGTCTAGCATGGGCAACTTTGAGACAGAAGAAGGTACAAGGCAAAAAAAGAAAAGGAAAAAAAAAAGATCGAAGGTATGAAGAAAAGGTGGTAAAACTATAATATAAATTTATGAATTTAACTATATCAATGCTTATTTTAATGTTAATTGTCTAACTATACCAATTAAAAGACAAACTCCCAGAACAGGTTAAAGAACAAAACTCACATGTTGTTTACAAGAAACCCACTTTTAGTAAAATCTGACCATTATTGAATTTGTTTTATTTAGCTCAAATATCTAATCGTTACAGTCTTAGCATTATGTGCCAATTTTCTTAAAGAGACAGACTTATTCTTTTAAGAAGTTACTGCCTTGCTGACCATGTATAGATTAAAAAAAAAAAAAAATGCCTCACTTAGTTGTGGGAAGTGGATAGTAGGTAAGGAGTATATTTTAGCTGCACAACAAATCAAGTTTATAGTTTTCCCACACTGCAGATTGCTACTTTTGGAGTTACATGGGTATGTTCTAAAAAAACATGGTCATTAAGTCCACAAATGATAAAAATTTGCTAGCTCACAATGTAATTGATGAGGTAAAAATTAGAAGTGAGAGAGTAACAAGAAGTCAATTTAGCGCTGGATCCTGGTGGTTGCAGGCTGTGGCACTAATACTGCAGGACCTTCCCTGTTTCTTGTCTTCCCTCTTTCTTTGCAGTTCATGAAACATTCCCAAATAAATTTTAATAGTTATGCTAAGATTTAAATCTACAACAGAGGGCCGGAGAGATGGCTCAGTAGAATAAGCACTTCCCTGGCAAGCTCAAGGATCTGAGTTCAATCCCCGGTTCAGCCAAAAAAAAAAAAAAAAAA
>NW_004524718.1:5610318-5639990 GCF_000260255.1 Octodon degus
AAAAAAAAAAAAGAAAAGAAAAATTCTACAACAGAGGGCTGGCCAAATAGCTCAGCGGATTAAAGCACCTGTAAGCAGGTGCATGGGCCAGGGATTCGATTCCTGGACCTGCTGTGCTGGCCCCAACCCTGGAGTGTGCTGAGACAGTGATTGAAACTGGGCATGGTGGCACACGCCTGTAATACCAGCTCTTGGGAGACTGTAAACAGGAAGATCACTGTGAGTCCGAGCTAGTAGTGAGACCCTGAACACCCTGTATACCCTTCCCTAAAAAATACAAAAAAAAAAAAAGTCTACAACACATAGGTTTGTTGTTGACATCTAATTATTTTCTTTGATCAAATTCCTAGGAGTAGATTTCATATATGTCTGCATCAGTATTTTAAGTTTTAGTAGATACCGTATTGCTAGTTGGTCTCTAGGATAGTAACACCCCATAATGATATATAAAAGTATAAATTTGAATCACTTTTTATGCAGTTGCTTAAGCCACTGAGCTATCTCCCCAGACCTGAATCACTGTCAACAGCATGAATATTATACTTTTGAGATTTTTGATAATTTGTTAAGTGAAAAATGCTACTCTGTAGTTTTAATTTCTGTATCTTTGAGGATAAGAGAAGTTGGATATTTGTCATGTATTTATTGGTTGTTTGTATCTCTTGTAATTTTAAGTATTAATTAGTATTTTTTATTGGGGATGTCTCCAGAGTTTTATTTCCAAAGGTTCTTGCATCTGCCATTTAGATGAAGAGTTGTCTATGATGATAAAATTCAGGGCTGTGGTTGACATGTGCTCTGGAGCCAGGCGTTCAGGGTTTTAATCCACTTTCTTAAAGAAGCCTGCTGGCTGCTGACCCAGGATAAAAGTTAGACTGACTACCACTAGTAAGCTAGGGAAGTAAGAGCATCCTGAACATGTTGCAGTAACCCAGATTCAGAAGGAAGCATGGGTGAGACTTTCAGAGAGAAGGCCACAGTGGCGGGCAGCTGTGCCTGTGGAGCCTGTTCCCAAAATAAAGTGCCAGTCAAGTGCTCTTTTGAGTCATTGTTTTGACACAGCTCTTGAAAATTTATGGTCATGATTTCCCACAAAATCATCTTGTTGCAAATGAGGACATAGATTCTGTTTACAAAGAGGAAAAGTCTACAGGGCATTTTAAATTTGACATGGTGGTTTTGGAGACTGCCTATGATATTCTCCCCTGAAAGGGTATTAAATAATGAGATAGTGTGACTGACATAAACTGAGAAAATGCATGACTCCTAAATCATGTTATACAAAGAACAACAAAGGTTCTGTTTCCCAGTCTTGCTCTCCTTTAGTTTAACTAACAACTTTTGACCTACTTCTCAGTTCATTCTGTGTTTGTGTTAAGAATTTAGCTTGTGATTTTAAAGTCATTCTGATTAAAAATAATAGTGGCTTTCCTCACTCCTTCCAGAGACCTTGTCAGAAAATGTTATTTTTTTCTCTCTCAAATATAGTTCTAGTCTACTAATACTGAAGTGATAATTAGGGCTTATGCAAGATTGTTTCATTTTAAAAATTAGCTGCTATTTTTTAAAGGTATTAACTCCATTTTTCTCATTCAAGAATATTAAAAGAAGGTGGCAGTTTAAAGTCAACTTACATAAATGATTTCAGTAAGAAATATGTGTGAGAAAAAAATGATAAACATTATTCATTGATCTCTTTTTGTGTTCTAGTTATATTTCTTATAAGCACATGTCTGAATGTATCACTGTTTTAATTTCAACATGAAGTATATGGCAGCCTCCTAAAATTAGAATACATTCAAATATCACCCTGGCCTTTTCCGAGACCCCTGGAATTACCAGGTGCACAACCAAAAATTAATAAAAGTGAGAGAAGGTAATTGCCTAGGTGTTAAAAATTTCTTCCTGGAGAGAAGCCACAATTAACAAAAGAAACTGCCCTCCGTGTATTAGCTAAGGTGAGGTCTCTTATGAATTTTGAAATAGAAAGGAAATTGCATTTCTCTTTGGTTCAGGTTAGCTGTTGCCATTTCTAATAGCTTTTCCAAAATCACTTTACTCGTTTCATGTAGTAAGCATCTTGAATTTTTTTCTTGTACTCCCATTCCTACACATACTAAAATGTTCAGTGGTAAGATCTTCCCATATTCCCATAATAGATCTTGTCTTTTCCTGATTCCGTGCCTTTACTCTTCTTAGTCCTACTCGCTGGAATGCCCTCCTGTCCTTTTATAGTTTATTTTCTGCCTTATTGGTGCATTCCCTCTGTTATAGCATTTTTGTTGTGTTATGATTGTTTACTATTCTCATCCATGAAATTGTGTGTACCTTGTAGGACCTTGACTTACCTCTGTATTCCCAGTGCTTGACACAATGCCTGGCACACAACAGATGCTCATTTAATGATGTCTGAGTCACTGGGCCAACAGTATTACAATATAAGCAGTACTTTGCAGGCTTAGAGATATTTCTACTTGATTGACATTATTAGCTTACTTTGGTCTAAGAAAGTAAAAATGCCTTTTGCTCAGTGCTTCTTTCTGATGCTTTATATTTGAGGACATTTTTGGGCCCTGCATTGAAAGACTAGATAATCTGCCACCAGCTGTTCTGTAATTTTCTTCCTTATTGCTGTGACTGGCTATCTCTGACTTGTCTGGCATCATTTTATCTCAAGGTGTGCCTTTTGATTCTGCCTGGCATAGATAACATGTCTCATTCGGTAGGCTTTTATTACTAAGCTAAAGTAGAACAAACCATATGCAAGAGGCTATAAATTGGTGGCAAATAAACTGGTCTTGTAAATGCAACAGTCTGGTTAGGAGAGAATTGGCATAGCAAGTACACAAGTGCAGAGGGGATGGAAGATAAACTGAGTGACATGGGATTAAAATCATATGTTGCACTGAACAGAGTGTGCCGGTAAGAGGGCATTGACTTAGGGTGCTTAACAACCCAGAATGATTAGGAAGACAGTGTTCTTTATGACCTTGTTATGTACAATACTCAAGAACTAATGTGGACATAAAGTGTTCAAGAATAGGAAAGAATATTATGCATCATTTATGCTAGCACATTACATAGATGAAATGACCCTAAGTGGTTTACATTCAGAACAAACTCTCAGATATTAGGGCAGAAAGCAGAATCTACATCTCTGACTCCAAATTCAGTGTAGTCTTTATATGAAATTCTGTTGTCTTATTTTTTCACTGTAGACACAAGTGAAATATGCATAATACCAGAATCACATGGACAAACATCTTTCTTACAGAGTACTGTTCTACATAAACCAACCATATAATTCCATTCTTCATCAAGCCGCCATACCTAAACTTTCTTTCTTTCTTTTTTTTTTTTTTTGATTAGTTAAATTCTGTCTTAAAGAACAGAATGTTCTCTTTTAATTGTCATTCTTCACTTTTCCCATGTTGTGTTGAGTTTTGGGGATGACAAGAAGAAGACATGTCCAAAGAAGACAGGTCCAAGCCTATTTAAGACTGGGCTTGTTTTCCTAACAATGACTGGTTGTTGACAGTCAGCTTGTTGGAAAATACTGGAACCAGGAAATGTTAGCTATAAACTCATTATGTGACTCTGCTGTTTGTACAGCAGAAAGGGAAATTTGAACCTAATGCTAAGATCACGGCTGAGAATGTGGTGAGTTTGAGTTTTTCCAAGACTGAAAGGTCTAATATTGGACATGGACTATCAGGGAGGGGGAAAGAGTGCATTTTGTCTCAAAATTTGGCTACTTTTTAAGCCTTACATCTCCTCTAAAAGGAAAAATAAAGGGTATTTTAATTTTCTTAATGAGGTAAACACAATTTTTGCCTATTATTGCTCTGTAGAAATAAAAATGTGGAGAATATTTAAAAGAAAATGAATAGAGAAAGCTCATATTATACTGCATTTGCTAGGTGATTTTAAATTTAGGGATTGTTGAGTCATTCACATGATAAATTCAAGTCACATTCTTTGTTAGAATTAGCAACCATTAACTGTCTTCTGGAAATGCTCATTTAACCCACTTTTGCTTTGCAGTTAATGTGTTAAGTATTGTGTTCTTGCAATAAAAAAGCTCCGAGGATGATTAACAGCCCCAAATAGAAGGAAGCAGTCTTAGAAGAATAACCTTTTAAAGTTTTATTTGGCAACACTAATAGTTTTCCTGTGGCTATAAAACTCAAGACAATTTTTCCTGTTTCTCCATAACTCTCTTCATTGAAAAATGTTCTAGTTTGATTCTATTAATTATGTCATGTCTCACTGTTTTCCTTGGGGTGTATGATAATGGTGTAATTTTTTTCCCCTTTATTATGGATAAGACAGGTGCTTTGAATGAATGTGTTACAAGTATTGTAATTCATTTGGATAGAATATCTATTTTAATTTCTCTGGTTTTGCTACAGTTTTAGTGAAATTTTCTTTTAGAAAAAGAAATGATAAATATAATTTGGATATTTAGAATATTACCTTAATGTTATTTTTTTATGAGGACTGGCGTTTTGGTCAAATAAAAAGTATAAGCAAAATATCAGCATGCACTACACTGTTTTGTTTTGAGAATGTGGTGAGTTTAGAGGCAGTAAAAATTAGAATAATATTTTCATAAACTTTTTAAATATTAGCTATTCTTTCTGGTCTTGTAGATTATCCAATATGATAAGTATACTGTCTAGGTTTTACCTATTTGCTCCAGAGATGATATAAGATAGTTTACAAGAGAGAAAATATGCAAGATAACATGAGTTCAAGGGCTGTAAGAAAAAGGCAATGCAATGGCAGGGTTGTACAGTGGAAATAGGATTGGACTATGAAAGAATAATATGATTGCCGCACCAGCCCCACCCTTGGGCACACTGAGCTGGCCACTGAGATTGGGTGTGGTGGCGCATGCCTATGATCTCAGCACTGGTGAGGCGAAAACAGGAGGATCACTACAAGTCCAAGCTGCAGAGTGAGACCCTATACATTAAAAAAAAGAGTGCTATGACAAACATGAATGAGCCATGAGATGCCAAATAAAAATTAAACTAATTGCTTGTATAGTTAATAGGAACTTTAAAAATATATGTGATGATCAGGTGAAGCACAACCGTTCTTGCTACTAAAACTGTATACTGTGGTATAAAGATAGTGGTTTGATCCAGAAGCAAACTATTCCTGAAGAAAGGGTGGTTGGATTCCTGGAACATGGCATTTCTCATCCAAGCTTCTGTAAAATGTTATAGTCATGAGCCTAAGATTGTCTTTGTTCAGAGTTGACACTTATACCCAGGCCCTTGCCCCTTAATCATAACATCAGCATTCCTTCCTTCATTTAAAGACCACAGTGACAATATTGAAAAGGCAGGACCAAATACATGAGTCCTTTAGAGCAAGGTTTCTGTTCTAGTCTGAAATCTAGCCTGAGGCCAGACATGGGTATGGAAAGACAGGAAATTTTATGAAGGATTTTATAGGTAAAGCTGTGTGTGTGTGTGTGTGTGTGTGTGTGTGTGTGTGTGTGTAGACTTTTAGCTTTCTTTTGATTCTTAAATATATGTTCCCCCAAAAATTACAAACATGCAGCATTGGAAGTTCCCTTCTAAAGCTCTATCAACCCATCATGTAGAATAACCATTCTGTCGAATTTTTTCCTTGGAGAATTAATAGGTGCTTAGTTTCACTTCTTGACTTAAAGTGAATGCAAATCATTTTCCCACTATACCCATAAAACTCGTACATGAAGAACTTGGTGAGATGTGCTGTGCTGTCTCTTGGCCTCCATGCGTGCTAGCTCAGTCATAAATTATGAGTTCATTTTGCATGACTTGATTGGGGAGCAACCTCCTCTGCTGTTTTCTCTTTATGGCAGTACACACCATCTGTTTAATAATCCATTCTAGAATTCTGTTGTGGACCAAGTCCACATTCTGAAAAGGAGTATCATTGCCTCTCCATCTGCTGATGGCACCACCATTTTTCATTTGACAGTAATTCTGTGATTCTGTTTTCAGATTTTTAAAGCATCTGGGGAAATTATTTTTAGGGATCTACAGTTTAGAATTAGTTCAGAAAATTGGGGTTTCTCTTCTTAGAATTTAGTTCCTCCTTAACCATGTTAGTTCAACTCTTTGCTTCTTCCTGGTTGCAAAGACAGAAGCACAGTGGAATTGAGCTGCTCTGTTTTTGTCCTGTCTTCTGCTCAGTGATGATTATTATTTCTGAATTCCCCAGCAGCAACAAAAAACGTTTTGTGAGAAGCTACATGTTACCATTTTGGACAAGACCATTTTATTCCAGTTTTATAGTTTTGACATTTCTCTTAAGGTTTCAGGTGATTTCCTTTTGTCCAAGGTCATACACGTCTGTCTTTTAGTGAGCTGCTTGAGCCCTGTTAAACTTATTATACTCATTTCTTTTGCATTCGTTCATCAACAAGGGGAAGTTTTGAGATGCTCTTGTCCTTTTTATGGCCATTGGTCATTTTTGGCATTTGACTACTTGATCTAGCTTCCTTTTTCTCCAAACTCTTTGAAGTCTATTTTTCTTCTAAAGCTAGAAAATAATTTTATGTAGGTCTAGGATTTACTTGTCTATTACATATTCCAATTTTACGTTGTCACTTTCTCTCAAGATTTCTATCATTTCTACTTTATCAAACAGTTTATCCTGATTAGCAGTGAGGCAAGAATCATGGCTTTAGTCTGTTTTATTCTGGAAGACAGAACTTGTCAGAAGACAGTACAGAATGTATCAGCAGAATATGATGAACATAAATTGTTCAAATAATTTGTATTTCCCATAACATTGCTGTCTAATTTCTAAGCCAGTTTTGTGACTTAAAAAAAAACAAAACAACATGTTTATTTGTATAAAGGGTCTGGTTATATGGCCGCCAATTCTTTCTCTTTTTAAACTCTAAATATTCTTCACATTTTTTCCCCTGGGCAGTGCTTTCCAGACATGTGTACTTTTTAAATTTTATTTTTAGTATTTTTTAATGTATTTAGTATAGAGTCTTACTGCACAGTTTGGACTCATAATGATCCTCCTGTTTTCAACCTCCCCAGTGCTGGGATTACAGGCGTATGCCACATGCCTGGACTTGGTGGCCACATCAGTGAGGCCAGGGGCAGGGGTGGTGTGGCTTGTGGTACTAGGGATCGAACCCTGGTCCCTGTGCTTGCCTAAGCAGGCACTTAGTCTGCTGAGCTATCTTGCTGGCTCTCAGCATGTGTACTTTTTCTTGAAAGAGCATGCTCTTTGTCATCTTATTTTCACTGAACATTGTAGACTGTGTCTTGGCACAAAATCTAACGTACTAAGTTTTGGTAGTGACTTTGAAATCATACTCACCATTGTTTTTAGGTGGTGATGAAAAGAATTGAAAATAAAGACATGAGTATATAATTTGAATACGGACAGCTGTGCATTTGCAAAATCTTTTATAATACTTTCTGCATTGCGTTCCCATGTAGATATTTAAGACTATAGATATCTGTTCCAGGCCCTTCTAGTTTTCTTTTTTGCAAATTATTTTATCATTTTAAAAAAATTTGTTACTCATCCCTTAGCATGAAGCTTAAGAAAGTAGTAGCTTCTTCACTTCTTTGGGATTTTTTAAAACTTTCTGTTGGATTTTTGAGATTATGTTATATGCTGAACTCCCTCTTTCTCCACATTTCCCCTTCTTTTTACTTATTTTCTGGGTTAAATTAGCATCCAAAGCATCTTTTACATTTAGCTTGTCACATTTTCTGTTACTGGTCATTGTCCCCTTCTATTTTTTTAATTTTTCATGGCTTTGTTTGTTTGTGCTATTTTGAGGTTATTTCATATTGCTCTTGATTCTAGACGTTAGTGCTTGTTGTTTTCTGCTTTTGCATTTCTTGGCAAAATGTTCATAAACTTTTTTGAAGGTTAAAATGACTTAGAGTAAAATATTAGAGCCCAGTCTCCTCACTTGCAAGACACACGTTGAACCCCAGAAAGAGTTTTGCAGGTGTACAGAATTTTTTATTAACAATCTTTTATGAGAGGGCCTACAATTATTGCTGTAAAGATTGAGAAAGTAACTGAAATTTAATAAATATAAGAACATAATTGTCTTATAGTCTGTTGTTCTCTTACCTAAGATATAAATATTTGTCAAGTAAATATGAACACATTATTTAGGGATGAATATTCATCTTTTTCCAAGCTTTAAAATATATATATATATATATATATATATTTTTTTTTTTTTCAGAATTATGAAGTAGGGAGAGAGAGACAGCAGAGAAAACAATCTTATTTTAAAACAAAGTTCAAATCAGTAGCGATTAACCTTTCCTAGCCTCTATTTTCCTGCTAATGACTGAAGACAAGTACTAATTAGAAAAGCCTGAAATGTCTGGATCTCTGGTTGTACCAGATGGTACTGTGTGAGAACTATTCATAGTGCCAGAGAGAAGTCTGGTTTGTTCTTAGCTACCTTTCCTTCATCTTGAGCCTGACTGAGGACACATATCTGGCTGCTTTCTTGGTTTTTTATCCTGTTATTTCTAAGGTCAGGAGATACTTTCTGTACCATCCCGGCTGGGGACTCATGTGATACTATTTTTTGAAACAGGGTCTCTCTGTATAGTTCAAGCTGGTCTAGAACACACAGTGTAGCCCAGGTTGGCCTCAATCTCATGGCAATTCTTGTGCCTCAGGCTCCCTAGGGTTGGCCTTAGAGATGCAACCACACCCGATGTGCTGGGTGTACAGGTGTGCGTCATCACTCCTGGCCTTCTTGTGATCTTTTATAAGTCGTCTGAAAGTATTTCTTTTGGTTTATAATTCAGATATTTTCTTGCCTTGTTAACTCTGCTAAGTAATTCTGAGGAAGCTTTTATTTTTATTTATTTGGTACAAAGTCTCCTGTGCAGCCTGGACTTACAGTGATCCTCCTGTTTCATTCTCCCCAGTGATGGGATTACAGGTGTGCTCTACCACCTTCGGGGTTCCAGGGCTGGCACAACATAGGATACTAGGGATTGAACTCAGCTGTCTCCCCAGCCCCTCAAGCCTTGATTTTTTTAAATTGACATCTGTGAAACTGTTACGTCCTGGTACTGTTTTGACAAACACTTCACAAGCATTTTCTATATGACTGTTCATGTTATGACAAAGCATGGAGGTGATTATGTTTAACCAAATTATCACTTTTTTTTTAAAAAAAAAAAAGACGTGTCTGATCTGCACAGTGAGACCCTGTAAATGGGAGAAAAATAAAAAAGGACATATTTATTTTATTTGTTGTGAAATTTATGATTAATTAAATGTCTTGATTTGGTGCTCTTTAAGGAAGTGTTCTCTGGTGGAACAACAACAAAAAAAATGAGCTTGATTACTATCAACATTTCCAGTTTAAGTATGGACAGCTTCCTCCTACTCTTCTTCTTCCTACTCCTCTTCTTAGTCTCCTTTCTTTCCTTGTCTTTAGTTACATTTTTTTGTTGTTGAGACAAAACACAGAAAGTTAAAAGAGGAAAGGTTTATTTTCGCTCGTGTTTTGTAGAGGTGTTAATATGTGCCCAGGGTCCAGTGAGATAGCTCAGCAGACTGAGTGCTTGCTTTGTCAAGGTACGTTGGGGCTCGATCCTTGTCACCACATGCCACATGGGTCTTGCCCTCGGGCACACTGAGCGGGCCACTGAGTCCAGGTGTGGTGGCAGACACCTGTAATTCCAGCGCTCTGGAGGCTAAAAACAGGAGGATTACCACGAGTCCGAGCCGCGTAGTGAGACCCTGTACCAAATACATTAAAAAATAATAATAATGATAATCCATAGTCATCTGGTTCCAACTTAGGTCAGCATGGCAGAGAAACCTGGTAGCGGAGAAACATTCCATGGCAGGGCAGAAAGTAGCCGGAGCGAGGCTTCCTTTCTCTTGTATTCCATTCAGGTTACTAACCTGTTTATTAGTTGGTGCAGCCTGTGCTCAGGTGGACCTTCTGTAACATGCTAACCCAATCAGTGGGCTAGTTTAGTTACTACATAGCTTTAATCCATATTCATGCATCCTAGAGGAAGTCACCTTCAAAATGCCCCACCTGTGAGGTCATGAAGCTTTGAGGGGACACCTGCATACAGGCCATAACCCTCCCTCTCTCTTTTCTTTTTTCCTCCTCTTCTCCCTCTCCATTTTATTTGCTCCTTCTCAAGGATGAGGCAACAGGACCAAGTAGGACATTGCTGCAGTAATTTAATCAAGCAAGTTGAAAGTCTGGCTTTCTGGAGTAGTGTTAAGCATAGATTGTCATTTACATTATTATCTTCAAGCACATAGGCTGAAAAGGTTTCCATGATTCCATAATTTCACAATATTTCAACTGCTTTTAGTGTTTTGAGATTACGACTTTTCTTAGATTCACTATTTTCTTTGTAACTTGTCCTCTTTGATACATGTCTAACTTCAAAAATCATCACATGCTTCACTTATGTGCTCCTATTTTTGGAAACTATTTGGCATCTATTACATTTTTTTTAAAAAAGTAACACTTATGAGGAATTGGGAATGTAGTTCAGTAGTAGGGTGTATACTTTTCCTGTCTGTATTGAATCCTAAGATTCTCCTTAAAAGAGAAACAGAAACAGCTTGCATTATTACCCAGATCTAGTCATTGCTGTCATTTCACTGTTTCAGCTTTTAATAGGTATAGAAATAATTGTGCTTTTTGAGTTCATGTGCCAGAATACTACAATGCAATGTGTATAATTAATGCATGTTAATCAAACAAGCAAAAGAAGTAACTATGATGAATACCTGCTTTGGCAAGTGCACCTGTTTTGGCAAAGCCACCCTGGCCTGCCCCCAGGGTGCACTGAGCCGGTGATCGAGTCCAGGTGTGGTGGCGCATGCCTGTAATCCCAGTGTGGGGGAGGCTGAAAACAGTAGGATCATCACGATTCCCGGCTGTGTAGTGAGACGCTGTACCAAATACATAAAATAAAGGCGAAAGATTTATGCACTCTGAAGAGAAACCAGAGTCAAATACATGAAAGAAAGAAAGAATAATGATGAGGTATCTATCCATAAATATTTACTTTCTTGTTTAAATAAGTCAGTACACTTACACAAAATTTGTATTTTATGAAATATTTAAAGTTTCAAACTGTTTTTAAAAAGAATTCTAAAATGGGCAAAATAAATTTATAGAAATACTCTTCTTATACAGATAAACTAGTTTCATTTAAGCAAATTTTGTTAGCTTTTACCCACTATAATAAAATAAGTGAAATAATTTTTTTCAGAAAAGCTTTTATTTCAAAAATAAATCATTTTGTCCCACATCACAAAATATTTCACCATGTTTTACAAAAAGCAAAATTAAGAAAACTTAAATACAGCAATGTTTATGACCAATTCCTTTAAAACTTTATAACTGAAGTTAACCCAATCGTCATTAAAAGGAAAAACTCGTGAAAAATATGAAAAGGGAAAAAATCCTCCAGTCATCCACACAGAAGAGAAACACAAAGATTACCTGCTGCATTTACCTGATCCCCATTCTATATCTGTACTGCTTAGAAAAATAACTGCTCTTTTCAAACATAGGGTTTAGAATCTGCCTCAGAAAGTACACGCCTGGATGTAGCCCTAGAATATGCCCCGTACCTAATCATCGCTCCTCTGAGGCCCCTTCCGCTTCCTCTTTGTCTTTCTCTTCTTCATCTTCATCTTCCAAATCCTCACCTATAGGAAAGGCTCTGAGGATGGTAGCTCTAAGCCTGATCAAAAACTGTACTACATCCATCTTGCTGGTTTCCTCTAAGGCCCTTGGACCCCACAGCAGCTCGTACTGAAAAGGATTGCTGTTGGGCACCTCTATGCAAGTGATGTACCATTCCTGCACCAAATCCTCGGTGAGGAATTCCCGGGGCTCTCCATAGATGACATGTTCCTTTCCAGGATACACCCCTAACTCAGCCAGCACTTTCCAGACTACCTCCTCCTTGACACGGTCATCATGAGCTTGGATGATCCCCAGGATAAGTATCATAAAAATGATCCTGGGGTACCCCTTGTTATTGCTCCGCATCCCATCATATGTGAGGCCCAGGACAGGGACCAGAAAATAGAAGGGGCTAGAAGGTCGCAATTTCTTTACCTCAATGCCAAAGACCATCTCCATACACTGAGAGGCCTCCTTAAAGATCACAGGGAAATACTCCTCATAATCTCCAGTGACTACTGCCTCCATTTCTAACATGGTGGTTGGCTCCTCCCTTAGATACTTCAAGGCCAGGAACTGCAGTAATGCAGCCAGCCTGGCATCCACACCATCACTATCCAAGGAGTCAGTGTCTGACTCGCTCTCTGAGGGGAATAAATAGTCCCACTGTTCACTGCTGGAGATCTCAACGAAGTGATTCAAGGAGCTGTTGACCCTGGGGGACAGGAGTGAGGAGCTTCCCTCAGGACACTGAGGAGGATCCAGCATTCCAGCAGCAGAAACCTCTTCTACAGCATTTTGGTCTTCAGGGGCTTCCTCAAGCTGGCAAGGCTTTGGAGATCCAGACATGACAGCTGTAGCATGTGACCCCAGGCAGGAACTCGGCGACTGGGGCTCAGAGACCTTGACTGCTGATGGGTCCTGGCATTGTTCCTCTGCTGATGAAGCGAGGCTTTGCTGGTTTTGTGACCCACTGCTCAGCGAGCTGAGATCTCCCTGAGACTCCATCTCAGAATCCAAGGACATCATCTCCGTTTGACCACAAAGGTAGAGGCTGGTGATGCATGTAGGTTGTGGGTGTCCATTTCTCTCAGTATTGTCTCTGGCCACCCCGGCCTGACAGCAGGCACAGTTTCCCATATCTTGGATCTGTTTAACTTCTCTGCTTGCCTCGCCAACTGCACACCGCTCCGAAGAGACTTTCACATCTTCGTGACCTCACCTGAAATAATTAACTTATAAAGAAAAGTATTATTTTGGCTCCTGGTTTTAGAGGTTTCAGTGCATAAATGGGAAGATCTATCGCATGTAGTCCTCTTATGGGGTGCTGGGTAGGACATGTGATGGAGCAAGGAGCTTATCTCCTGCCTGGGAAGAAGCCAGTGGAGACAGAGTGGCCTGAGTCCCACGGTCCGTTTTAGAGCCATCGCTGCACTTGATCTAAGATGTTCTCGAGAGTCCCTGTCTTTTGAAAGTTCCACTACCACGCAACAGCACTATCCCAGGAATCAAACACCAACCACCCTCTGACACACATTTGTCATCAGAAAGATAATTCTTGACCATAGCAATGTTGAAATTAGATTTTTTTTCTTCTCTTTTCTTTTTTGTTTCTTTTCATTCTGAATGTTTTACGTTGATACAAAAAACCCAATTTCTAAAAAGCTCTAAAATAGCAGGTTGACTTGATATATTATTACTTTCGTATTACTACAAAGTGCCCTTATCCTCTGTGAATGACCTTAATTCTAATTAATTTGAGTATTTCTAGTTATTAGTTAATATTTTCTTCTTGAAATTTCCACATCAAGATTAATTAACCATCTTTAATTGAAGTTTTTCTAGTCATTGCAGTTTTATCACGATCCTAGGAAACTAATGAGAATAATTAAAAACTGTTGCAAATGACATTTGTATCTATATTTAAAATGTTCTTCAATTGATCAAGCAGATGTTTTTACAGATTTTTGTCTTTGCTATAATAAATTTCCTATTAATTTTGAAAATCTGTGTGTAAGGAATGTGCTTTCAAGTTTCACATAGCTGAGCTGCAATTTGCGAAAGTTCAAGCAGCTGTACCAACAACTGTTTGATACATTTGTAACTAAGGCTCTTAGAGGGAGACATTGAGTTCTAGAGTTTTATGTTCTGCATTTTATGTTCAGACATGTGTACTTACTTTTCTTCTCTTTTGTGGATTTGGAATGTATGTTATACAGCTCCAAAGATAGAAACATATATATCTATATATATTCTCATATGTATTTTAACATTGTACAGCTAATTTAAGTTGGGAGTGAAGATACATTTTTTCTAAAAGAGACATTTTAAGTTATCATTATCTAAAGTTTTCTTTCTTTGTCTAGGTTGAAGAAATTGTGGATATTGGGTCATTTGCTCCAGAAGATATCCATATTCCTAAGATTTATGTGCACCGTCTTATAAAAGGAGACAAATATGAGAAAAGAATTGAGGTAACTGACTTGGCATTTTGGTCAGAATTTAGAGGTATGATCACCAGAGATGTGTGTCCTTGAGGCTATTCCAGATGGTGAGACTGGAGCTAGGCAGGAAGGCCTGCTTTGGACCTTAGTAGGAGCTTCTCATGTGGCCATCATAAGGGATCATGAGTATGCTGCTGTCAGGTCCAGGGACACCTTGTGTGAACGGGGTGTGTATTTCCATATCTTGTAATTTTTTAGCCTGTGTTTGTCAGGTTTCTTTAATAGTTCTAACTTACCATGCATGGTTGAAAGAATAATCAAATCTTTGGTGGTTTTTAATGTTTAATTGCTAACAAATGCCTATCTTGAGATTGCTTTGTGCTTTTATGCAATGCATAATGAATATAACTTTAATTTGTTTTGAATTCTGGGCAGCATTTTGGTATGGCTTTGGAAAGAGTTGAGTACTGGGAGCATTAAAGATATTCCAAGGCCAGTGAGAGCATAAAGAATAGCCCAGCTGGGCCAGAATTGGTGTTAAGTGTCAAAAGTATCTAGGGATCAGCACAGAATAGACATACAGTAAGAGATACGAAGAACTGAAATACATACTACCCTGTGGACAACAAATAGGACACTCCGAAATCTAAAACTGTTGTCAGGGACCTTGGGAAAATATGGGACATTTGCAAACAGAAACCAGGAGGAAGGATATGTAGTAATGGAAATAGTTATCTGCTTGGCTTCTGGGTATTTCCGTGGACCTTGTGATGCACATGTGGCAATACCAGTCTAAATTCTTCAGGTGGAAATAGCCAATGGACAGTGGCATTGTTTTGTCAACACATTCTGACAACCCTGAGAAATAGATTTCAAAGGTCGATTCTTCTCTTTGTTCTGGCTCAATCTTTGGACAACTGAGGAGAATTCAGTTTAAGTCTTGTTAATAACAGTAGCAGTGCCAGCATGACAGTAACTGGGGGATGATTTGCTTCAAAGGAATGGAACAGGTGTAGCTTCTTCAAATAAATCTGACCTCTTCCTTAAGAATTCCTTTTTCAAACGTTATATGTTATTATCCTTATTATTTTAAAATATGGAATACTTCACAAATTTGCATGTCATCCTTGCACAGGGGTCATGCTAATCTTCTCTGTATCATTCCAATTTTAGTATATGTGCTGCTGAAGAGAGCACTATTTTTTTTTTTAGCTTTTCATTATATACTTGGGAAGCTAAAGCAGAATGATTACAAGTCTTAAGTCCTCTCCTGGGGAACTTAACTGACACTGTCTAGAAAGTTAATATAGTTAAATAAAAGGGATTGGAGATGTAGCTTAGTGACAAAGCACCCCGGGCTTCAATCCCCAGTGTCACAATAAAGGGAAAGCCTTCCCATTACACATCTGCCTCCTAGTAGTAATGAGAATTAAGTTTTTTTCAGGAAAATTTTAAAAATACAGAGCATACCTTCAACCACAAATAATTAGTTTCTATTTATTTTAAAGCGTTTATCAATCCGGAAGAAAGGTGATGAGAAAGCCAAATCTGATAAGCCTGCGGATAATGTAAGGGAACGTATCATCCGACGAGCAGCCCTTGAATTTGAGGATGGCATGTATGGTATCCTTTCCAAAGACATAACTCTTTTCCTCTGTTGATTAGGCTGCAAGGTTTCCTCAGTAGCTCTTCACCTGTAGTCCAGTTATTTTTAAAATGTGTCATGTAATCAGAGGTTGCCACAGTTTATGAAATTGAAATTTTAATAGGTTTGCCTTTTTGAAACAAAATGGCAACCTAGAATTCCTTTCCATTTTATCTAGTATATGTTGGATTTCAGGACGGTTTGGCTTTGAAGTAGAGTTATTTGGAAGACAACTTACCCATAATTCAATTTTCAAATCTCAATATTACTAGTAATAACAAGTGATGTTTATTTTCTCTATATTCTGACTTTCCATACTCATTGAAAGATAAAATTCAACTTCTTAATAAACCACTGCTTCCCTTCTTAAGGATCTTATACAGGAACATTTTTATGGCTAATTTTTTAAAGAATATTCCATGAATGACTCATATTTTGCAAAAAAAAGAGCTAGAGTAGGCACAACTTAGAACAATTAATATTTATTTATTTATTTATTTATTTATTTTATTTATTTGAGAGAGAGAGAGAGAGAGAGAGAGAGAGAGAGAGAGACAGTAGTGTGTGTGTGTGGCCAGCTCAGCCCACCAGGGGGCGGGGCTGGCTGGCATGTGGTGCTGGGGGATTGAACCGCGGTCCCTGATGCTTTGCCAAGCTTGTTCTAAGTAGGTGCCTTA
This sequence comes from Octodon degus, assembly GCF_000260255.1. Lineage (NCBI taxonomy): Eukaryota > Metazoa > Chordata > Mammalia > Rodentia > Octodontidae > Octodon > Octodon degus. Next base: position 5,626,777 of record NW_004524718.1, read on the forward strand.
GACCACTGAGCCATCTCTCCAGCCCCAGAACAATTAATATTTAGATTAAATGCATTTATTAGCGGCAAGACTTTGCCATTTTGTTAATTTTTCATACACTACAATATTGAACTGTAAAGTAAAAACATAAATAGTGTGTGATAAATAGTTGTTGAACTTGGGTACAGTAAATCCAGAAAGACCTAGGGCATGGAGAACTGGAAATGTAAGAAGTGTTTCTGTTTTGTGAACTTCCTTAGTCATTTGGAATGTGATCATGTTGGTGAAAGGTTTATTTTTTTCCTTTTTATGAACTTCCATTTCTTCCTGTTTCTTCACTTTTGAATTTATATTTTATGACTTAGTGAAAATTCCCAAAGGGCACAAGAGTTACCATGTTGCCTCTTATCTAACTCCTTCCTAGGCAAAATACACAGTGGACCTTGATTTAGGTAAAGGTCATTGCACTTTACTCTCAACCCTAAGCAGTTGACTTACTGCTGATACTCAGATTACAGAGCAGACATTTAGAAAATAATGACTTCTAGTTGTTTTTCATTCAGTATTTATATATTGCATATGAAAAATACTGACAGCTCATTTTATCTAAATTGCCTTCCATATCACCTGTTCTTTTTCAACCTAAAGTACAGTTTTTTTTCCTCTCTGAAAAGTGATATTTTTAAATATCACTTAAGTAAAGAGTATATTTTAAAACTGAGAAGATAATATCTGATGAAAGTGTTGAGATGTAAGGACAGTAATTTGGGTTGGCCTTACCTGAAAATACCTGTTGGTAATGGAATTATTATCTCAGTGTACTCTGTACATGACTGTGAGAAATGATGTGCAAATAACTACATTAGACTGTGATTTACCAAGAAGTGAACAATGTAGCTGTCATACCTTTGTAGTCTGTGTCCACAAGAAGTGACTTCAGTCATTAAGTTGTCCATCTGGCCTTTGTAGGTTTTCTTTGTAGCATATTATATGGTATCATATACATTTTTTTTTCCTGGCCCTGATTCATAGATTTCCCTGCAAGTAGAATTTATTATATTTGCATTAAGTTTGGTGAAATCTTCTGCATGTAGTGACAGTTGATAGCAATGAATAACAGTTTCAGACAGTGAAAGTGTTTCTATTTGCTCAGCCCACATTCATTGAGGAGCACAATTAAATCCACATAAAGGAATACAAATCAGGGTTGAGCCTATTTTGTTCATCTAAGAGAGTGAACCCTTGTTAGCTCTTTGATGTCTTTAATTAATTAATTATTTGTATAGAGTTTTGCTATGCAGCTCAGACTCATAGTGATCCTCCTGTCCCAGCCTCCCCAGTCCTTGGATTACAGATGTACACCACCATGCCCGGTTTTGGCAGCTGGCACAGGACACAGTTCTGGTGCCGGCCTGGCATGTCATGCTGGGGATTAAACCCTGTGTCCTTATGCTTGCCAGGCAGGCACTTAGACTGCAGTGGTATCTCCCCAGCCCAGCTCTTTAATGTCTTAGCCCAGCTACTTTTCCTATGGTCTCAATTGTCTCTTGTGAAGCATACTGGCCCCTTACCTTTGCTTAATGTCTTCAAGAAGATGAATGCTATACAGTGGCAGAAATGAATTGATACACTTTAGACAGATACTTTGCTATCGTTCAAAGACTTCAAAATTTTTATACTATCCCTTTATGGGATATTAAATCACTTGTATTTTAACAAGAGTTTTGAATTAGTGAAAGTAGATTTTAAACAGATATCAAGCCATGTTTAATGATATACCAATCATACAGCCACCTAAACTTGGTGAACACATTAAAAAAAAAATCAAGTGAGTTTTTCACTTCTGTTTGAATGACTTGTTGGGTAGCGTGAAGACATTCCTTTGCTATCCTTGTGGGAAAAGATATTATTATTGAGAAATCTGTGACTAAGTAGAGGTTTTCTTTTTGGAAGATTACAAACTAGTGCCCAAAGGGTAATTGGAGAATATATCCAGTAATTATATTTACAGAAAGTTTTCTGTAAAGATGACTTTTGTTTAGATTTCTATGTGTAGAAGTTCAGATTTCTATGTGCATAATATCTCTGTTTGTTGTTCTGGCCCTTAACATCTTTTTTCTAGCTAATTTGGGAATCGGAATCCCTCTTCTAGCTAGCAACTTTATAAGCCCAAATATGACGGTTCATCTTCAAAGTGAAAATGGAGTCCTAGGTTTGGTAAGATGGAGGTTAACATTTTCATTTATTATTAAGTATACTGTGGACTACTTATAATTTGTCAGTTGCACCATTTCTAATGTTTTATTTTCCAGTATACATTAACTAGTAATGCAGTGAAATATAGAAAGTGTATATCTAGTTTGTACTTATATAAGTAGTGATCATGGGCATATAGTTGATACTAAATCATTGAGGTGATAATCATGACCATTTTCAAAAATACAACAGTGTTGTATGTCTGGATGAAAGCAGATTCCTACTGAGGTGACACTTCAGTTTCTCCAAGTACCTTAATATCTGTCAATGAATAATCAACTCTTCATTTCAAAGACAAAGGAAATAACTTTTTATAGACTGTTCATAGTTAACAGGCAAAGGGAAGTCCACATATGTAGATGTAATAATTGTCACTTCTACTTACAAGATAATTGTTGGTTTCTCGAAAGTATGTAAAAAATGTTATTGCCAACATTTCCTCATTCTTAGCTTCATTTATGTTCCTTTCTTTTCCTATTTCTCCCTCGCCCCTCTTTAATATGTGTTATGCAATGAAAGTACTTGCTATATTCAGGTAAGTAGAGTTGCCTAATAAAATATAAACAGAATTGCCTGAAGATTAGCTCAGTAGTAGACTTGCATGTTGTGTGAGGCCTTGAATTTGATCCCTAGTATGTACACACACACACACACACACACACACACACACACACACACACACAGAGAGACAGAGACAGAGAGAGACAGAGAAACAGAGACAGAGAGACAGAGAGAGAGAGAGAACACTTCTGGAGGACAGTTGCAAAAGAAAAATAAAAACATCCATATAGAGAAAGATAATAGTAGAACTCCAAATACAAGTGCTTCAGTGCTGCATACTGGAAAAATGATACTACTTTTCCAAATCTTGTTGGACAAATAATGTATCTGTGTAGTTGATATTCATTGATCCTACTGGAAGAATTTAATGAATAACAATGATTGCATAATGGATACTGGATAATTTGTTGTTGTTTTTTGATATGTATGGCTAATAGTGTAATGTTTCTTTCAAACTGATGCCTTTTAGAAAGTGTTTATCTGCCCAGTTACAACTATGAGAAAAAGACTAATTATATGAGAAACAGGTCATGAAAAAATGGAAATATTTTAAAAAGTTCACCTGAAGTCTTTGAATTATAACTTTCTTAGGATTATAGTAAAGTTATTTACCTTAAATTTTGGTATATGAGTCAGAAAAATCTTTTCTTAGTAACTGAATATGTGCTGTTTTTGACAGGGCCCATATCCATTAGAACATGAAGCGGATGCAGATCTAATCAATGCAGGTAAAGTAACTTGTTACGTATTACTTCTTTTGCTATTACTCTAATCAGTGCCAAATAGTAACAAGAATTTTGTCTCAATTCTTTGTCTTGGGGCCGGGGAGATGGTTCAGTGGAATAAGTGTTTCCCTGGCAAGCACAAAGGTCTGAGTTCAATCCCCAGTTCCGCAAAGAAAAACAAAAAACAAAAAACTAATTCTTTGTCTTTTCCTATAAACTGCTCCACTGTATTTATCATGAAAGCTTGAGATAAGCCTTTCTGGTCCCCTTTTTAAATTGAGAAAAGATGAAGAGGAATTTCATAACAAAATGATAAGAGAATAACAATAGTAAATACATGGCACATTGCCATCTTTAAAGTAGTTACTCAGAATGCAAGATACAGTGATAAAATTTCCCCAGTCATTATTAGCATGAACTGCCTTTTTCAATGAATTAAGAAATAGTAATAGTATAGCTATATTGCAGTTTTCTCCCTTTCCCTTTCTTTTCCTTTTCCCCCTCCTGCTTCCTTTTTCCTTTTAAACAATTCTTATTTCACAATGTCTGTTGTACATATTAGACATTATCATAGCAGGGAGACAATATGGTGTTTACACATGTGAGTTTGATGTATTTTCCTTCGGAATATAGTCTCAGTGCATCCATTCACCTATTAAAGTCTCAAATTTACGGCAAAGTATTATTCTATTGTATCAAAATACCAAGCCGTTTTTCTCCATTCCTTAGTTGGTGTGCATTTGGGTTGTTGCCAAGATTTAGCTATTATAAACTGTGTGGCTATAAACATGGGTGCACATACATCGCTGTAGTGTGATGTTTTTACTTCTTCCAGGCAGATAAAGGGGAATCGCGAGGTCGAATGGGACCTCTCATTGAGGAATCTCAATACAGATTTTCACTGCTACTCTCCCACCAACTGTGGAAAAGAGTTCCATTTTCCCCATAGCTGCTCCAGCATTTGTTTTTGATTTATTAATGATAGCCATTTTTTTCCAGGGTGAGATAGGATTTGATCTCTTTTTGAAGTCTCTTCTGATCCAGGGATGGCTAAGATAATGGAAGAAATGTAATTAGAGACATACTTGATAGAAGAGCTTTGATGGGTTAATCCAGGTCCTGCCTATAAATAGAGGACATTCTTGAATGGGATTAGGGATTATTGAGAAAAATTAGGAACATAGCAAAGAATATTCACTCTATTTTTTTTTTTTTTTTTTTTTTGCACAACTGGGGATTGAACTCAGGCCCTTGTGCTTGCCAGGGAAGCACTTATTCTACTGAGCCATCTCCCTGGCCCAAGAAAAATTAAAGAACAATTTATAAGGGCATAGATAAGATTAAGGGAAGCCCAGATTGGATGGTGAAATCCCACAGTAGTTAATACTGTCTGTGAGGCTCAAGGGGCAGTGGTAGAAGAGGGTCACTTAACCGGTGCTTGCTATCACCTTTGATAGAAGAGTACCACCAATTTGCAACAACTTTGGTGTGCTGTGAGGAGTGATTCTTTAGCCTGTGCCTCCCACTTGCCAATCCTAAGTCAAAATAGGTTAGGTATTTCTCATGGAGAAGAAAGGAGTGAATCTATAGCATCAGAAATAAAAATGTGGCAGTAGGGTTTTCTGGGTTTTTTTGCTGGTGGTACATACTACTCTCTAATTCTCTTTGGAATGCAAGACTTCCAAATGCACATAGGTGTGTAAGGGTGTACTCTATCACTAAAACCCAAGCATGTAAGCAAGAGTAGAGTTCAATTCAAGGACTCTAGCTTTATCTTTTCCAGTTTCTGTAAACATATGCTTTGATTTTTATTGGTAGTCTGTTGTTTGGGACTTAGAGTTAATGTATGTACACTCTACATATATTATCTCTGTAGGAGGAAAAAAAGATTGGTCCCTTAGCCATTACCATTGTCTGACCTTGAGACAACACTGCCATCATACTGGGGCTACAGTTCATCCTTGGAGTGGAACAGCCCATATTTTCTGTTTTCTAGCATACTTTTCTGCATTGGTTTTATCCTTTATACCCACAGAAAAGTGTAATTTTTACTTTGCATTCAAAAATAATGTGTGTAAATCTCTGAAGTAACATGAGCTGAACATAAAGGCCAGCTGCCAAGTAGAATTGATGTTTGATACTTGGAGGTTTTGGAAGTAATACAGCTTCTGGTTGAATAGTTGAATTAGTTAACACAACTCAACTCTGAAAGGCCAACTGTGGTAAAGCAATGACATTTAACCAAGGGTGTAATTTAATTGTACTGTACTCTTTAGCAATAGCTCATTGATCTGTGAAAATATTTGCTGCGTGGTTTAATTAATTTATAATGTTAGCGAGTTATTTGTATAACGAATAACTCCATTTTCCAAATTTCAGGCTTCAGTTCGTAAAACCCACTTTCCTTAGAAAAGCAGTTAATCTTTTCAGTGACACTGTTAGATGGTAGGCGTTTCTGATTCCACTGAGCTTCAAAGTAGCTCAGTTCTAATGAAGCCACCAGATTTATACTGCAGCTTTTGAAATGCCACATATAATCTTTAACTACTGTACTTTGTAAAATAAGAATTCATTGCTAATGGGAAGGCAAGCTGAAAATTAGTTTAGTAATATTCTAACTTTCATTGAATTATTTTTTTAACTTTTGATTTTGGAGCTGTACAAATCAGGGGGTTAATAATTTGAATTGTGGAATCTAACATAAGACTTGATGATTTCCTCTCCCTCCCCATATTACCCGAAAGATCATTCCATTTTTTTTTTTTTTTTTTTTTTTTTTTTTTTTTTTTTTTTTTTGTGCATTTAGTATAGGATCTACAGGGTCTCACTACACAGATCAGACTCATAGTGATCGTCCTGTTTTCAGCCTCCCAAGCACTGGGATTGTAGGCACCTTGCCACCACGCCCACTCTCAGTCTCATTCTCAGCGTGCCCCGGGGGCAGGGCTGGCATGGCACACCAGGGATCGAACCCCGGTCCTTGTGTGTCTACCTAAGCAGGTGTTTATATCCGCTGAGCTATCTGGCTGGCCTTTAGTCCATTGTTTATGTTAATTTGAAAGAAATCTCTAAATGAATACAAAGTGTTACATTTTTAAGCATAATCATTGTTTCAAAATGAGAATAGAACTATTTCCAAGGATTCTTTTTCTCTACAAAGAATTAATTAAACCAAATAATGATATCATAAGTTTATATAAAAATGAATTACCTCTGGGGCAGGATCATGTGACTTTGAGGATATTTTTTTCACTTGGGTTTAATCATTTGAGCCTCAAGTGAGATCTTGTTATACAGATTGGGAAGCTGAAGTCCAGGGATGTAAAGTGATTGGGCCCAGGTAACACTTAAGGACTGAATTCCTAAAGTCTCCTGGCTCTCATACTTGGTCTCTTTCTTTATACACTGAGCTACATCAGCTGATGATCTGATGATCTGAGCTGTCCAGCTCCACAGGTCAGTAGTACTGCAAATTCTACTCTACAGATATCGGTACCACATCTGAAGCATTACGGGCCTGCAGGCCGAAGGACAAATCATACAGCATTTGATACCTTTGTAATTTCTTCAGCCAGCCTTTCCAGCTTTGTCTTTCTCTGTGGCATGCACAGACGCCATTGTCTGCTCACACTGGACTGTGGGGTGTCCTCTGACCATGATCCAGTTTTTCCTTACTCTGTGCCTTTGTTCCTCTTGTGTTCTTCACCAGGTACTTCTTTTACCCTCTTCCCATTTATTCCCATCTCCCTACTGGTCATTCATTGTCAAAATGACTTATTTCTGTCCTTTTTGTCTTTTTCTAATCACTCTGCAGATCATAAATTCCCCTCTCTTCAGCCCACAACATATTTAGTCTCTTTCTGCCATATTTGCCTTATAGTTATTTGCTTGTATTTGTCTCTTTTGCTGGACAGTGAGTGCTTTTGCTTAGGGAAGTAGAATAACAGCATCAGCATCAAAAGAGGCTTTATAGAAAGGAAATTCTCAGCCCTATCACATGCCTACTGAAGTAGAAACCTTGGCAGGGCAGTGAAGTAGCACTCTGAAGTTTTGTAAGTCCTCCAAGTGATTCTGATGGCTGTTCACGTTTGAGAATGAGTAGTTTAGGTGGGTGACTTTGTTTGTAACAAGGGCCATAGTAGACATTTACTCATGATTGAATGAATGACCTGTTAATTTATGATCCAAAAGACATGGTAACTGAAACTGAGTTACTCTATTGACCAAATATCATAAAAAGATTCAGATACACATAGAAAAATTGAATCAGATGAATCAATTAAGCATAGCCAAATAAAAGAATGCTCTTTCTTTATGTTGATTGTCTTATTGACTTTAGTTGTATGACTTTTTTCAACCAACTTTGGACATTATAGTTGCGAGTGGGAAAATCAATGTTAGGATATGTATTTTAGAAAGTAGATGTGTTAAACAGGATAAAAATACAGTTAGAGCTAAAACTGCTGTGTGATCCAGTAATTCCACTGCTAGGTTATTGCCAAAGGAAATGAACTCAGCATGTCTGCACTCTCATGCTTATTGCTGCACTGTTCACAACAGCCAAGTGTGGAAACAACCTAAGTGGCCAGCAGCCCAGGAATGGACAAAGAAATAGTCCTACACAGTGGAATTCTATGCAGCCTTAAAATGTTTAAATTTAAAATGTTGACAATGTCTATGACATTTATGACAACATGAATTTAGACAGGTGACTGTTATAGTGAGATACATCAGAGCCAACAAGGTAAATACCACATGTTCTCAGTCATATACAGAATATAAAAATGTTGATCTCATAGAAGTTGGCAGTACAATGGTAGTCAACATTGGAATGGATGAGACAGTGATGGAGGAAGGTTGGCCAGTGTGTATTAAGTTAAACTTAGCTGTCAGTGAGAAGTTCTGGCATGCTATTGCACAGTAGGGTGACCACAAAAAAGAGTAGTGTACTGTATATTACAAAAAGCCAAAAAAATGATTTACCAGGGCAGGTGATATAGCTCAGTAGACTAAAGTGCCTGCTTAGGCAAGCTTAGGCAAAGCGCAGGGACCGTGATTTGATCCCCAGCACCACATGCCAAACTAGCCCCACCCTCAGGGCAGGCTGAGTGGGCCACAGAGCCCAGGTATGATGGCATATGCCTGTAATCCCAGTGCTGGGGACGCTGAAAGCAGGAGGATCATGAGTCCAAGCTGTGTAGCGAGACTCTGCAACAACCAAATACATTAAAAAAAAAAAAAAAAAAAGATTTACTGTGAAGATACTGTACTTAGTAGAAGAGAGATATTTACCCAGATTTGAACATTTCATGATATGTGTATATAGATGTAGCAAGATATTACATGGTATCCCATAAGAATGCATGCTTTTATGTGGCAGTTAAAATGTTTAAATTTAAAATGCTGACAATTAACCTTACTTCAAAAGATGCAATTTATAAGATAGTATATATTAATAGACCTTGATAACCATTTCTATGAAAGCTGTTTTCAGGTCTTCCTTTAATAAATATATGATTCATGAATCATGCAAGGAAAGGCTTTTCCTATATGTAACCAGCCAGTGAGAGTACACTTTGAAAGTCACAGTGATTTAATATCTAGAATACACAGAATAGGAATTTTTATGGTTTTCTCCTTTTTTGTACTAGTTCTTCATCTTTAATACTCTGACCTCCTAGGATTGGTGAGGATCTCGTTTTGTTACATATAGAAGTTGTTTTAGGTCAAGCTTTAGTTGTGCTGTGGCTGTTGTAAAAGCAGAGCCCAGGTGATGCAGCTATAAAGTCCATGTAGGCCAATTACCAAGTGTTATGGTGCTTCCCCTAAGAGTGACAGTTGTAACATAGGTTTGGAGAGAGAAATAATAAAAAAAAACGGTGTCACTAAAAGTTGGTATCATCTTGCAGGGGCGGTGTTGAGTAGTATTGGTGATAAAGTACTCATCTTCACAGGCTAGACCGTTCCTGCTGGGTCTATGTACCCGCTGTGTCACTGCAGAACAACAATTACAATAACAAGGCTAATGTTCCGAGTACCAGACTTAGAATAAAGATTTACATGTATTCTTTCAATCCACCAATATCATGTACCATCGAAAAGTACCTTCTAACCTTAACAAAAAGTGTTTTCCAAAGCTTTTCAGTTTTAGGGTGCTTTCAAAGATGTGAAAACATTCTCATCATTTAGAATCATATTCCTTCGGGGAATAAATATTGCAGCATGATGTACACAGGTTTATTCTACTTACTCTTGAGGTCACAGGGGAGAGAATATTAATCAGGGGTTAACTTTCAGTAAGACTTAAGAAGTGAATGTTTAGTTTGGGGGCTGGTGCTGCTCATACTATTTCTTGTCCTCATGTGTCCTGGAGTTATTCTCATTATACAAAGAAACACAATGGTATAAAGTCTGTGCAAAAATTCTTAAGGACAATGGAAGTGGATTTAATTTGAATATAATGTTTTTCATTGATAGAATTAGAAATTAATGGAGAAATGGTATTTTGAGTTAATGTAAATTGGTCAGAAAAAAAGTCTGCTTCATTCTCTTCAAATTTGCATTTCTTCATGTTTATTAACTATCTCTTTGCTTTAGTGACTTGCTGCAGCATTGGATTCTGAGTGATGTCACTCACCGATCTCCTCCTCGGTCCTGTTAGCATTTTGTAGTGACCTGTGAAGGGAATGGGAGTGACAGGAGGCAACAGATGGGCACATTGGCTGTGGAGACGTGCCAAAGGGTAGCACACTAGGAGTCAGTCTGCTTTTTATGATTGCCTTGCGGGGTAATGCTAAACAATGTTGGTGACAAAATACTTGTTCTCACAGGGTGGACATATACCCACTGGGTCTCCCCACCTGCTAAGCCACTTCATTTTGATAAAGAGAGATTAAAATTTTTGAAAAGTATGAAGATATTTACATGTCTGTCTACTGTGGTTATCTTAGAAATGTAATAGTGTTTTTTTTTTTCCTTTTTCTGTGTGTGTGTTTAGGCAAGGAAACAGTCACTGTTCTTCCAGGAGCCTCTTTCTTCTCCAGCGATGAATCATTTGCGATGATTAGAGGGTATGTAATAATGGAGCCCCTCCTGTTTCCCACGGTGTAGAATGAGCTGAGTCATCGCTGAGCATGTGAGCAGGACTAGAGTGAGACACAGACCCATTTTCTAGCCAAAAAAAGGATCACAGCTTGTTTGGCTTTAGGATGTTAGAAAATTGCTCCCATTAAAGGTTTGGTATTGAAATATCCAGCTACCCATAATGAAAAGACTCCTCAGTGGAAAATATAGCTCAGTGCCAATTCAATTGAGGAACACATCTCTGAGATCTATTTTGAAGACCCAGACATTTTCTTCAAATTGTGTGCTGACTGTAGTTAGTGTTTGCCTTCAGATTGAGCGTTCTTTCTCATTGAAGGAAACAAACTTACCGTGAACATCTGGGCTAGTTTGTCTCTGGTGACTAGATAGGCTATAATTTTGTTTAAGAACTCTTGATGATTTCTATCAGCTTGGAGTTGATCTACTTAGAAGTGAGCTATAGAAAGGGAGAAAGCAAATATATTTGGGGGCATATAGAATCATTTTGATGTCTGCTAATTTCAAGCAAAGAGGACATTAACCTTGTGACATTTGCTTTATATTTTCTTTTTTCCTTTTCCAGGGGACATGTTGATTTAACAATGCTAGGAGCAATGCAGGTTTCTAAATACGGTGACCTAGCCAACTGGATGATACCTGTAAGTAGATAGTCTTTTCTTTCTGGATTACACTTGCGTTAGATTATTTTGAAATATTAAAAAAATAATCTCAAAATGCAATGATAGCACAATAAAATTATAAATAAATATTTTGTATATATTTCTAGTTTGAATCAAATTATAAAAATTAAGTTTTGAGAAATATTTGGCTTTGTGAGTTTACTGTATTGTTAGAGTTAAAAACAAGCAAAGTTAAGACTTAACATAGTATTTTCCTTAGAGAAAGTTGAGAAAATTTGTTTGTACAGGCTAAGTGTAGCCTACTGAAAATAAGATACACTAGACATTTATTTAAATAAGGTTTTATTTCTAGAAAGAATACTTAAGTTCATTAATTTCAGGTCAATTATATTTTTCTAATTCAGTGTTTAAAGTCCCTTCTGAAATGTTTACACATCCCCAAAATCAGTTACTTTGTCTTCTGTCTTGAATGCAAAAACCTATGATGGTTAAATGCACCTCTGAAATGTAGACAGTTTTTGTGTCATAATGACCTAAATCGTGCATGTGGTGGCACGTGCCTGTGATCCCAGCACTCTGGAGGCTGAGGAAGGGGCATCTCAGCGTTCCTGGCCATCCTGGTGCAGAGTGAGTTCAAGGTCTGCCTAAACTGCATAGGAAAACTTTGTCTCTAAAAAGAACAAAAAAAAAAAAAAGAAAAAAAGTCTAAGTCATAGCATAAACCTGTTAGAGTTAGCTTTAAAAAAAAAGTTGTGCTCTTTAAGTTAATACATGAGTGTTATCTATTGCATTCCAAGATATTGCTTTCTCATTACGTGCACGGAAAAGACAGAAGAAAATGTGTCCATGATTTGGAACTTACTTTGGCTACAAGCTAAGCTTTCCTTTTTCACATGTGTGTTTAAGGATTTCTGTATATTTTTCTGCAGTGTAGCTAAAAGGACTCGTAAGTAACTAAGGTTGGTGTACTATAAGTTTCTTTTAAAAATCTCTTGGAAGGGCTGGCCAGATAGCTCGGTGTACTGAAGTGCTTGCTCAGGCAGCAGCTGAGGTTTGATCCCCAGTGTGTGTGCCAACCCCATCCCTGGGGCATGCTGAGACTAAGACTGAGACTGGGCATGCTGGCGAGCTCCTGTAATCACAGCAATTTAGAAGCTGAAAATGGAGGATCACTGCAAGTCCAGTCTGTGTAGTGAGACACTGTACTAAATAAATTTTTGAAAGAATTAAAATCTCTTTTGAGCTAGGGAGATAGCTCAGCGGCTTACGTGCCTGCCTAGCAAGCACAAGGTTCCAAATTTGATCCCTAGTACTGAAAACAATAAAAAGTAAATAAATAAATAAATGAATAAAATTTAAAAATCTTTTTTTTCTTTTTTTTCTTCTTCTTTTTTTTTTTGGCAGAACTGGAGGTTGAACTCAGGCCCTTGCACTTGACAGGCAAGCACTTATTTTACGGAGCCATCTCCCTGGCCCCTCTCTCTCTTTTTTTTTAATCGTTTTTTCTAATAATTTTTTGAGAAAGTTAGATTCATTTTATTTTAATTTTATTGAGAAACAAATAGCAATGAGACAGTTTCAAAACCGATAAGTAGGACAGTTTCAATAATTAGTATATTGCATATTGTTGTCTTCATAGCTGTAATCATAGTACAAGAGGCAGACATGGTATCCTGTCCAAACACTATTAGTACAAATCTTTCTTCTCACTGAATTAAAAGAAAGTAGCTGTATATCTATCCTATTTTGTATATACAAATACAAAATGGTCCTTCATTTATTGTTCAGTTTTGTCAGAGATGGGTATTCCATTACCATTTAAATATTGTAGGTATGTGAATTCAGCAAAATAATCCAATATAGTCCAGTAGTCCATAATAGTAGTGGGTTATCCATAGGACTGGCAATGTCAGAAGTTGTTGACTTGAGCCTTTTATAGCTCAGCATATTTATATGGCTTTACTTTTTA
>NW_004524718.1:5646255-5651801 GCF_000260255.1 Octodon degus
AGAGGGTCCGGCCCACGCTGCACCTGGGCTGGGACTGGTCCCGCCGGCGCAGGGTAGCAGGAAACTCTCCGCACCTGGATTTTTAAAATAATTTTGTCCTAAGCATCCAAAAAGAAAAATTTCACAAAATAGTATTTCACATCTATAGGTTCTCTGCTTATTATGAGGGTGGTAAGACTGCAGGCCAGCTAGGAAAAGATGAAACAACATACAGGTCACAGAATCAACATCCATATCTGCTCTGGATGCCTTCCCTAGTGCCTATTTTTGGAAAACATCTGTCATAAATTATTGACTTATGAAGGGAAGCAGATACTTCTGATCAGCTATGAAATCTAGTTATTGAAAGCATGAAGTAGCAGCCCATTGGACAGGACTGCTATGCTCCAGTGATGCTAGAGATGAGGACCCTCTCCTTACCTGTGGAGAGGATCGAAATGATGTTCCGAAGGCAAAGGAAAGTAGGACGTTTCTAATGTTTGTTTTTCCCTCACATTTTCCTTCTTTGTGCATTTGAAAAGAACAAATACAGATCAGTATTATACCTATAATTGCTACATATTTGAGGACATAAAATTGAATTCTCTATATATGATGTCTGTTTTTAGGTTTTGGGGGGTTTATTTGGTACTGGGATCGAACTCAGGACCTTGTGCCTACCAGACAGGCGTTTAAGGCACTGAGCTGTATCTCTGGCCCGTGATGTCTGTGTTTAAAATGCTGATCTCTAGCCTTCTTAATTAAACACTCTGTGTTCAAGATTCAGTCAGTTTAGTTGCATCAGTTATGTAGATATGCAAATAGATGCATGCAGATTAACATCAGATGAAGATTGAGCATCTAGATGATACTTTTAACATAATGGTTTAATATACTGGTTAGCATATTCTTCATTTGGACCTAATCCTCAGGAAAGTATAAACCATGAGTAAGTAAAAAACGTAGGTGGAAAATACATATAATCGTGTGAAGTTTTTTAGTTAGTCAGTAAAGCTTTTTTCTTTCCCCACCCAAGACTCATGCACATCCCTGTATGCAAAAGGCATTTTAGTCCAACTCTAAAAGCTGCTAAAATTGTAACAGTTTTAACATTGCTGAAAAGTCCAAATCCCAAGTCTTCCCTAAGATCTAAGGCAAACTCTTAACTGTGAGCCCCTGTACAAATGAAAAGTTAAACACTTCTGACATTCAAAGGCACAAAATAAACATTACCATTCCAAAAGCTACACACAGTAGGATACAAACCATTGGGACCAAAACAAGTCCAAAATCCAGAAGAGCAAACATTATGTCCTGTAGTTCTATGTGAAACATCAAAGCAGTCTGTAATGGGGTTATGAGCTCCAAATGCCTTACATAGATCCCCCCCTACAGCACTTCTGCTGGTAGCTTCCGTGGCTTTTCTCTAGGCTGGCTTTGCTTCCTCCTTGCAGCTTTTTTCAGACAGTACAGGTTCCTGGCTTTTTCAGACTTTTGGGGTTTACACTGAATAGGCTTCTCGCAGCTTTACACACTGCCCTCTCAGGGGCACACTAACTGGCCTCCAGGCCTTCTGAAATCGAGGTGGAAGCCTTCTTAACCTCAGAACTCCTGCATCCTGAACGTGCCTAAAATAAACACCACATGGATGATGCCAAGGTCTGCTGCCAGCTGGAGCAGTAGCCAGGCTTCCTTCTCTCTTGGCTGTAGGAGCTGAGTCCCTGGGTCACTGTGCACTCTACATATGATTCCTAGGAACAGATTCTCTGTTTCAGTGCCATTCTGGAATCTGGTGTGGCTGCTGCCTCCATTCTGCAACCTGGTTGGTTGCCACCTCCATTCTGGAACATGGCACCCTGCAGCTCTCTCCTTAAAACAACATCCCTCATCCTTGCAATTCTGAGACTGCAAAGTGTGAAAACCTGCCACCTCCTGTGATACCCTCAGGACTTCTTTTCTACTCTCCTGCTCCTCTTGGGCAATGGAGATCTCAGCTCTATTTTTGTAGTCCACAGCCTTCCTGATGCTTCCTTTCTGGCCAAAGTCAACATTTTAAATCATCCTGCTGGGCTCTTTGCTCTTGATTCTCAAAATAAATCTGACTAAAAGCCCCCAACAATAGCCATGCCACTGCCTAAACATTCAACTGCTTTGAGATTTCCTTTGTCAGATTAACTAGTCCATTGCGCATAATCTCAGTCTCAGGCAAAGTCTCTGGACAGGCAAAATGCTGACAAGCTTTCTGCCAAGCCATTAACACAAATCTTTGGAATCCAACAACCAATACAATGCTTTTTCCTAGAAGAAACCTCCCCAGCCTGGTCTTTCAAGGCAAGGTTTCTATCAGCATTCTGGTCTTCTGAGCTCTGACCAGAATCTCCCATATAGAAGACCTGAAGGCATTCCAGCTTTTCTCTAGTAGGCAACATCTCCAAACCTTTCCTATCTCTTCCCAAAAGCTCTTGAACAACATGGTCAGGTAGTCACAGTAGCAGCCTAACTTCTCTGGAGCCAAATTCTGTCTGTTACTTTTTACTCATTGCTGGAACAAAATACCTGACACCTCAAATTAAGGAAGAAAAGGGTTATTTAACTTACAGTTTGTGGAGGTTTGAGTCTATACTTAGCTGACTTGAGACAGAGTGGTACATGGCAGAGAGCAGCAGTTCATGGCAGCAGAAAATGGTGAAAAGCAAAGAGAAGGGCAGCAGCTGTGGTTCCTAGGAAAGTTGTCTCCCTTCCTTACATTTTAAACAAGCTACCTGGGACTGGAGGTGTAGAACTCACACAGTGTTCATGCCGTCCTCTTGCATAGGATGAGATTGTTTCTTACAGCTAAGAATCCTGGTTCTCTGATGAGTCAAATTTCTATACTTCTGAAGTTGACACATTGTTCGTGATGCAATAGCAGAGCTGAGTAGTTGGGATAGAGATTGCTGTGATTTTAATGTAATCCCCAAAATTCATGTGTTAAAAACTTAATCCTCAGTACAACTGTGTTAAGAGATAGGAACTAAGAAGAGGAGAATGGGTCCTAGGGCAGAGGATTAATGAATTAATGGAGGCCATGGATTAATGTCATTACTATTGCATGAAGAATAGATCTGTACAAATGTGAGTTTGATTATCATGTGATCCCTTGCTTTATGAAATCTCTTGCCCTTCCATTATACACCACTATGGTATGATGCAGTACGAGGAGTCTCATCAGATGTGACCTTTTGCTCCTGAACTTCCCAGCATCAGGAAGTGTAAGAAATCAGTATTGCTTCCTTCAATATTACCGGTCTCAGTTTTCTTTTCTAGCAACATGAAATAGGCTAAAATAAGGCTGTATGACTTTCGGAGCCAAAATGTTTACCATATGGCCCTTTATAGAAAACATTTGCCAAGTGTTTTTTTATAGAAAAAACTTGCCTTAGACCATTGACTCAAACCTTTTTTCTATTACAATAATGCTGTCAGTTTCTTTCTAAATGCTGTATTGATTACATTCCAAAGATGTTTATAGGTTGTCTTCATTCTCTTCAAAATATTTTATCTTTCTTAATATTTTTCTGTGATACAGTGGTTGTTGTTTAGAAGTTTGGTAATTAGTTTCCAAATATTTGGTTCCCTTTAACAATTTTTAGTTTAACTCTTTTGATGTTAGAGAACATGATTTTCATAGATTCTGTCCCTTTAAATGTGTTAAAATTTTTTATGTCCCAGAATAAAGGACATTTTAGTGACTGTCTTCTCTCTCTCTGAATAGAATATATATTCGTTGCTGTTGAGTAGTGTCTCAGTTATTTTTCCTTGCTGCTGAGACAAAATATCTGACACTCAAAATTAAAGAAGGAAAGGTTTATTTAGCTCATAGTTTGTGGAGGTTTTAGTCCATACTTGTCTGGCTCCAAGGCAGAGTGGCACATGGAAGAGGGCAGCCATGTTTATGGCGTTGGAAAACAGTGAAGGGCAAAGGTCAGGGTAGTAGCCAGCAAGCCTCTCTCCCCTCTTGACATTATAATGCAGATTATCTGCCCCAGGGTGAGTGTAGCATTCAAACCCATAATCCCAGCATTGGATAAAGAATTAATCACACTGCAATCTAGAATTTATAAAGAACTAAAAAACACTAGGGTCCCAAAATTTAAAGACCCAGTCCAGAAATGGGCATCTGAGTTGAACACATACTACTCAGAGGATGAAATTAAAGAAGCGAATAAATATATGAAAAAATGCTCCACATCACTAGCCATCAGTAAAATGCAAAATAAAACAACTTTGAGATATCATCTCACCCCAGGAAGAATGGCTATCATAAAGAAATCACCCAACAACAAAAAATGGAGAGGCTGTGGGGAAGAAGGAACCCTTCTCCACTGCTGGTGGGAATGTAGACTGGTGCAACCATTATGTAAATCAGTGTGGAGACTCCTTAGAAAAGTTGGACTGGAAATCCCATTTAAACCAGCTATTCCTCTACTGGGAATTTTCACAGAGGATCTGAAAACATCCTATCATGGTGATATATGTGTGTCTCTGTTTATAGCAGCACCACTTATGATAGCCAAATCTTGGAAACAACCAAGATGCCCATCACCTGAGGAATGGATGAAAAAGATGTGGTATTTTTATACAGTGGAGTATTACTCAGCTATAAAGAATGATAAACTCAAAGTCTTTATATTGAAGTGGATGCCACTTGAACATATACTCATAAGTGAAATAAACGAGACACACATGTATAAATATCGAATAGTTTCCCTAGTATAAGAACTCAAAAGAAATACAATAAAAATGTATAATACAAGTAAAAGGAAATCAAGAATTGGAAGACGAACTAATTAAGAGAGGGAAAGGAGAAGAGCTAGGAAACATGACAGTGACAAGCTATACAGTTATATGTAGAAGATGGGCAAGGCAATGATCCTGAGAATCTCCAGAACATTTTTGAATCTAGCAGTTAATTGGAAAGATTCTCACCCTGACTAACTATATATACTGACACCTGTGAACTAAGCAACTACACTGAAGATGGCAGTTTGTAACAGTAGGTTCATACTTAGAGTGCCTGTCATTCTGGTCTTCTGAATACGGGCTGATTGTCATGACATACCAATTGCTGCTGTGCTGTCTCTTGGGTAGATGATTGTTGAAAAAGAAGGGGGTGGTGAATGAAGGCAGGAGACAGGAAAAGCAATGTTGTGGGACTGTCTTGCTTCAAGGTTGCATATGGTTCGATTTCTGGACTTATGTGTAAACATAAGTATGTAATTCTTTATGCCTGTTTTTAAAATATATTCTAATTTTTAAATGCTTTTTCATCATATTCTGTAGGGACTTAAAGTTCAACATACCAATACTTGATGAAAAATACCTGTTTCCTGTTATGCCTAAGATGTTTGATATTCAGACAGATAGTGAGGTTAAGCTTAACCGCCTAGGTTGTATGGTAATAACAATAAGCTTGTCTTCTGGAGGGTTAATAACCTAAGTTTGCAGACCAAAATTAGAGGAAAAGGAAGGCCACAAGGAAAGCCGACATTTTGGCCCTAGCCTTCCAAGGTCAATTAAGACTCAGG
>NW_004524718.1:5651901-5654759 GCF_000260255.1 Octodon degus
AAGACCTATATAACAAGAAATGTAACTTCTGTATCTGACAAGGTCAGTCGGATCCCTTCAGGATTTACCCTGAAACCCTGTACTGCAGTTTGTAGATCCTTTGTCAGTGTCAGCCATGTGGATGAATCATGGCCATTGCTTGGCCAATGTGCTCTCTGTGAAAGCCTGAGAGAATGTTTTCTCTCCATGTGACTCTCCTTAGGCACACTCTATATCATCAAGCACTTTTTTCTGTGGCCCCATAATCTCCTTGACCAGAAAATTTAGGGCACAACTGAGTTACAGGGTGTTAACAGTACAGGTTCACTTATGTCCTGAGTCCTCCCTGACCTTGAATGGCTAGGGCCAACTTGTTGGCTATTCTTGCAGCTCTTCTGTTTACTAATTTTTGGTCTGCAAACTTAGGTTGTTAACCCTCCAGAAGAGAAGCTTAATGATATTATTAACCTATAACAGGCAGTTGAGCTTAACCTCACTATCTGTGTATCAAACATCTTAGACATAACATGGAACCGGTATTTTCTGTCAAGTATTGTTATGTTAAACTTTAAATCCCTACAGAATGTGAAGAAAAAAACAAAACAAAATTTAAAAAATAGGACTGTCCTGCTAAAATGCTGTATATGTTTAGATTTCTAAATTTCTGTGTAAAAATATGTAGTTGCAAATGACAATGATAATATTATTTGAGCTATAAAATTATCATGCTAAATCAGCGGTGGTTGTAAGGGTTGGAAGCCTTTGCATGTTTTAAAGAAATCAAGGAGGGTTTCCTGAGCATCATTAAGTGTATCAGATTGACAGTTTATGGGAATCCTTTTTTAAAATTTCATTATTTTTTTAATGTATTTGGTACAGGTTCTTACCACAGAGCTCAAACTTGTAGTGATCCTCTTTTTTTCAGCCTCCCTAGCACTGGGATTATAGGTGTGCACCACACTGAGTCTAGGTAGCCAGGTCAGTGCGCCCAGGGATGGGGTCAATGTGGCATGTGATAGCAGGGATTGAACCTGGATCCCTGCACTTATATAAGCAGGCACTTAGTTTGCTGAGCTGTCTCTCTGGCTTGGGAATCCTTATTGGTGTATGAAAGCAGAATTAATTTCTGTTTTCAAATTTTATAGGATAGTAGAAGAAGCACAGGAAAGCAAGTCTCAGGGTTTTGGCCCTGACTCTACCATCAACAAGGTATAATCTTGAACATATTGCTTAAACTCTTTGTGTTAAAATATCCTCAAGGATAAAAGGAGGATTTGAAACACAAGTTGATTTTTCAGGTGCCATCTGGTTTCACTAATGGTTAAAAAACAGGAATAAATCTGGTTGAAATCTTTTTTTTTTTTTTTTTTTTGTCACTTGCTAGAAATGTAAATTGAGCCATTATTGGCTTTTCCTTATCTGTAAAATGGGAATGATATATTTGTTCCTAGTTTATAAGACTATATTAAAGGAATTTATGAGAAAAAGCCCAAAATCCCAATCACAAAGCCTAACATAGAGTGTGTGGTAAATAAATGGGTTAGTGTCTCGGTAAACAAAGAAGTTGAAGTCTCCTGGCAAAGGAAGGAATAGCATTAGTTACTGGAGAAAAACAACAGGGCTACAATTGTCTGTTTCTCAGGATTAATATACTTCGGTATTTATGTTTTTCTAAAAGAGTGGAGCTAGTGGTGTGAATGGTGTAGAACTCTGGGATATGGGCTGGGGAGATGGTCTAAGTGCCTGCCTGGTAAGTGGAAAGACCCAGGTTCAATCCCTGGCACTGCGTGCTGTGTGAGCCACCGAAACCTGGTGTGGTGGCACATGCCTGTAAGTAATAATGAGCACTGAGGAGGCTGAGACAGGAGGATCACTATGATGAGACCCTGTACCAAATAAATAAATAATTTTAAAAACCCTCTAGGATATCATGAAGTAGCATCAAAATAAAAAGTGTTTTTTCAAACTGATCCTATTTTTTTGATAATGGAAGTTGGCATTGTCCTTTCTGATTGTCATTTTGTTGTTGTTTGTATAGTAACTAATAATTACTTCCTAACTTTTGTGTGTGATTTATGGTATACAATGTCGTTCTTTTAAGATTCACTCAAAACAGCTTTCAGAGTCAAGATTGTGAGGTTTCATTTAGAAAAGAATTTTGTATGATCTGGAGCTTTCTTTTTTTAGGATTAAGTGAGAAGAAAATGAAAGTGAGCACTGAAGCATTCCACAAATAGTGGCTATTATTTTCCTTTTCTTTAATGCTTTATCACTTAACATTTTAAAAAGGGAGTGTTGGCTAAAAATATACTGTCATAAGCAACAGGATTTGCAGGAGCGAGCATAACTTGTTTATCCTGAGTTCTCTTTGAGGATACATTTCTTGCTTTTGTTGGTAATAGATAAGATATATCCTACCATCCTCCTGTAGAGACAGCAGGCAGTCTTTGTATTTGTCCAAAAGATTTATGTCAACTTATACAATTTAGATGTATTTTTATTGCAAAATCTGACAGCCAAGAGGCTGAAAAATTCAGTTTTATTGTATCATTTTTCATTTACTTTTATCTCTGAGTTTAATAATATTTTAGTGGTTGCATAAACCATGAGTTCTCAGCATCTTGGCATCACCATCAGTCATACAGTGTCAGATTATAATAAACATTAAGCCATAAGACAAAGAAACAGTATGGGCACTTTTTGTCTTACCCTTTAATAGCTTCTTAGTATGCTGCATTAGTCCCATGTGGTTGGATTTTTTTTTTTTTTTTTTTTTTCTACAGTTTTATTGATAAACATATAGCAATGAGACAGTTTCAAATCAAATCGGAAGTACAGTTTCAACAAATAATACACTGCATATATTATTCTTAGTGGTT
>NW_004524718.1:5664804-5676627 GCF_000260255.1 Octodon degus
CAGAAAAGTATAAAAATGAAGTATAAGAAATAAAGCCATGCTGTTATGTTGAGCTGTAGGGGACTCAGGTCAACAATTTCTGACATTGCCAGTGAAGTGGAAGACCCAATACTATTATGTGCTACTGGACTCCTTTAGAATATTTTGCTGTTGACACACCTGTAATATTCAAATAACGGTACTAAACAGAAAAGAGGATACAGGTGAATGTCCATTTTGTATCTGTGTATTCAAAATGGTTGGGATAGATATATAGTTACATTCTCTTAATGAATGGAGGGATTTGTTCTAGTAGTGTTTGTAAATAGGATATCATGTCTGTATCTTGTACAGCAAATAACCACTAGGAAGAATGTTTGCAATGTGTTAATTATTGAAACTGTCCTACCAATTTGGTTTGAAACTGTCTCATTCCTATTTGTTTCTCAATTAAATTATGGAAAAATAAATAAGTGAATGTTAAATTCTAATGTTAAAATTGAACCATGAAAAAAAAAAAAAGAATCACAAGCCACCCCATGATTGCATTAGGCTTTTAGGGGACAACTATACACAAACCATAAGAGGTTCAGTTCTATGGCCATTGATTAGGTCAAGTAAGTGGTATTCAAGTCTTCTGTTCCTTCTGGCAGAACTAAGGGACCTGTCTGTCTAATTGTGGAGTTGTCTGTTTCTTCTTTCAATTGTACCACATTTTTACTTTCTGTATTTTAGAGTTGTTACTGCTTGCATTCATACTCATTTATGATTATTTTATTCTCTTGATTATTTCTTAACCTCTTAATAGTCATTTGCATAGTGTATATTTGTCTTATTTTATACTTAGAACCCATTGGAGCCTTTTTTAGTAGGTTTTGTGGCAAAATGGTTAGATCTTGCTTTTTTTAAAATCATCTTACAGTCTTTGACTTTTAATTGGAGATTTTGACCATTTACATTTCATGTAATTATTAACATGATTGGGTTCAAAGGTATCAACATAGGATTTCTCTTCCTTTTTAAAAATTTTTTTGATTTTTCTTCCTATCTGCTCATCTTATTTTTTCTTTCTCTAATTTATTTGGATCAGTTAAGTGTTTTTATGACTACTTTATCTTTATTGTAACTTTTTAAATTATTTCTTTAGGGTTTTTTTATTTATCACATTGTACTGCAAATGACATTTTCTTTTTTATAATTTAAGAACCATGAGGCAGTAAGCTATTTCCTGCCCATATTGTTATTTGTTAATGTTCATCATACCTTTTATTCTATATGTTTATAAACCCCACAGTACTTTGCTAATATTTGTGTCTATAAACTGACCACTATCTTTTTTTAAGAGAGTGAGAATTGAGTAGAAAGCCCTGTATATTTTTCCACATTCCTCCTGCTTGTACTTTTCCTGTGTATAGATCCGGTGTGCCACTATTGCTAATGTTTCATGTGCTACAAATTTTTTAGCTATCTTGCAGGTTGACACTTTGAATATTTCCCTTTAATCTTTATTAAGATGATTTTGAACATTGCTTTTAATTTCAGTTAAAATGTAGCCTTTTGGGCAGTTTCTTCCAAGAACTCTTCTAATTTTCCATATGCTATGAGGTTTTCCTCACTGTTGGGAAGGAACGTAAATTGTTTTCAGACACATGCAAGTTTTAGATATTTTGTGCCTTATGCTTCTTCGGACTTCTTTCCCAAGTCTTTGGTTAATTTTCTGTCATTTATGCATCATATTTCAGTACACTACCGAAACCAGTTTTGCAGATCTTCATATGTCTCTGTCTGTCTCTCTGACTCTGTCCTTGTCCCTGTCTTTGTGTCTCTCTGTCTCTGTCTCTGTCTCTGTCTCACTCCCTTGCTGTCTGTTTCTGTCTCTGTCTCTATATCTATATCTGTATATCTATATATCTATATCTACCTGCTGATATTTTGAACTCTGAACTAAAATCCTAGTTTACTTTGCTTCTCTAAACCCAACAAACTGTTTGATTTCACCTCTTGCACTGCAGTTTGAAAATTTTCTCCAGACAGGATGGGGACTGTTGTATACCCATCTCATGGACCTCCTTTCTCTCAGATATCATTGGTCTGCTCTGCCAGTTGTCTGATGTCTGAAAGCTACTTTTTCATATGCTTTGTCAGATTTTATAACTAGAATATATTGATCAAATATTTAGTATTTTTGATACATAGATATGTCTATCTATGGATCAATAGATTGATAGATCAATACATAGATATTGCTAAATTGCCACTAAGGAAAATTATCCTCACTTGTATTAATACTGTTTCTACTCTGTTACCAACACTGGTCTCAGCTTTTTCCTCATATGTTACTCTGTTATGTTACATTTCTTTAACAGCTGCCATCTGGGAATGTTTAATGGGTAACTTGTCCCATATTCTTTGGAGGGCACTAATCTCTGCTTTTGTTGTGGAGACCTTCCTTTTGGCTGTTAGCAATTAGCATTAAATATTGTTATCAATTGCAGTTTTAGTGCTGATAGTTGATAATTTTAGAAGACAGTATTAATGGTGAACTTCCCTGTTATTGAATGTGTCTCAAGGCCAGTTGTAGCAAGCGTATCTGCATGTGGTTTATGTGTCTTTCTTCTGTCTGTGGTGTGCTTAACAAGCTATGTATGTGGATGAAATAAAAGCACAGCTATTTTTATCTCTTGTACTTTTTACTTTATTCAGTTAGGAAAGATTTGCTTTGCCCTTAATGAGCACTCAGAGGTTGCATGACATTTCAGCTTACTCTGATAATAAATTGACCTTAAGTAACATCAATTCGCAAACTCAGTCTTGATTCACGATTTTAAGAGACCAGTCCAAAATAGTGAAGAGGGGCTGGAGAGATAGCTCAGTAGAATAAGTGCTTGCCTGGCAAGCACAGGATCCTGAGTTTAGTCCCCAGTACTAGAAAAACAAAAAAGTGAAGAGTACTGAAATATGCATTCAAAACCAAGGCTTTTCCTCTCTTCTGCTCTCCTGTCTTTGTAGAAAGCTGGTGGTGTTTTTCAGCTTTTTCTCTTGAGTTTACCACCTTCTACAAATCACTGGTTAGCAACCACCATGATTAAAATTCAGAGGAAAGGAAAGGCAAAAAGTAAAATAGCTGGTGACTGTAATATTCCTGGATTCATGTTTTCTACTCTCTCTCTCCCTCTCTCTGTCTCTGTCTCTGTCTCTTCTGTCTCTGTCTCTTGTGTTTCTCTCTGTCTCTATCTGTCTCCCTGTCTTCCCCCTCCACACACATACACCCCTCCCCCACAGATACATAATATGTTTTTGGTGACCCCATTCAGGGTTCCTCCTGCATCAGCTGCTCTGGTAGAAAATTATAATGCTTCCCCAGCAGCACTTGATTTTCCAGTGCTACCCTTCATACACAGGTCCTCATTGAGGATGCCTTTTCAGTCTCCTGTAGTATTTTTTTCACAAATTAAAGCACCCTTAAGCTGGCACATTGCTTGCACCCAGGAAGTACAAGCACAACTTGCTTGTACTGCATTCTGTGGTAATAGAGACACTTCCTCTGGACAGCCACTTTGGTTTTCTTGGGTAGGAGTCAGGCACAAGTACCTCAGCAGCAGGGCCCATCATTCTCTGAATGAGAAGCAGACATAACTTGGTCCCTCTCCTAGGTTGCTGAGAAATAGATTGCTAGGAAAACATTATACTTTTTTTCAGATAAATCCTTGTAGAATAGTCTGATTTCCCATCCCATATTCCTGGGTCTTGCCGAGAATTGCCAGGCCTTCACATTTGCTTTTGCCTTTGATCATTTTCTTTGTACATTCTGCCTTTGCACATGGATCCCACACAGTGGTATTGCAGAGCTCCCATATTTGAACATCAGTCAAAGATAAGATCAGGAGAGTCCCTGTCTCACCTAATTACAACCAGGTGTGCTTCATTGGCCTGATGTCCCCTTGCTGTCATTAATTATCTTTAATAAGCACATACTCAGGTAAGTCTTGATACATAGGAGTGTGTCCCATATGTGGGTCCTGTGCATGTAGAAGATTCCCTTACCTAATATTTCCTACCTGCTCCAGATAGGGAAGAGGAATGGAAAAGAACCTAACCAAGCCCTGTCATTCCTCTAGGGATTAAAAACTACACTGTCTGGTTGAGTGTGGTGGTTCCCACTTATAGTCCCAGCACTCTGGGTATTGAGGCACAGTGGTCACAAATGCAAGCCCAACCTGGACAATTTAACGGTTTAGGGAAAAAAATTAGGAAGAATTTAAAGTGTGTGTGTGGTAGGTGAGTGGGGGCTGGGATATAGCTCAATATAAAAGTCCTGGGTTTAATCCCCAGTATAGAAAAAAAAAAAAAAATAAGAAACCTTACAGTACCCACTGGGATTTGCCTTTACTTCCTATGCAAATTAGAGCACATTTAAAGCTTATAAAGTTTTTAAGAACAGACAGTGATTTCTTGTTGGTGACTTAGCAATTAAGTATGCATTTTTTAAAAAGAACTGTTTAATCTCGATTTTTAGCATTCTGCAAGAGATTAGGTTTTGGTTGCCATCTCAGCCTGTTTTTATTGTGAAGGATGGAAAATGTTTCTGTCCTTGCTGTATTTCATATAAAATACTTGTGAACAGCTACCGAACTCTGAGAACTTTGTTCACTGGAATATAGGTATTCAGTCCAAACATTGAAGGTGCAAGGAACACCTGCTTGATTTCAAGCCATGGTGCTATATAGCCTCTCAGAAATGCCTAGTTGAATTTAATAAAATGTTCACCATCCTCGGGGGTTTTAGAAAGCAGACTTCTTTGTATACAGTGGGATTTATTTCCCTTTGAATCATTTCTTTCTTGCCTGTTTGTCTTTCTTTTTATAAGAGGCTGAGCAGTGAGTGAGGCTGGTGTATGCATTTATAACCTTTGCCTAATGATGCACCTGTATGACTTGAAGAAGCCCCCTCTCATTAAACAGCCTACTTAAAAGGAAAAGAAACATTGCAAATGATAGATGAGGTTTCCTAGAAACTATGATTGGTAATATGACAACTACCAGTGCTCAACAAGGAAGGAAACAAGGGCCGATGATATCGGGACCATCAGCTACAAGCTAATGACTCTTGAAATACAGATTTTATTAAATCACTAAATTTGACATTTAAAAAAATGTTGTATTAGAGGAAATATTATCTGTACTTTAATAGACTGCACCTGTCCTGTTTTGACAAGCATCCAGTAATGGCCAGTTTCATTTTATCCATTCTCCTACTCAGTTTTCCCTTCTCCCCATATTATTTTTAAGCATATCCCTATACTTCATGCCATTCTATTCATACATATTTCTATATGAGCTCTGAAGGCTAGAATTTCTGTGTCTTATTCAGCTGTACAGCACTTTAATTTCTGATGGAAAAGTTGAATACAGAAAAAGGAAATAACTCAGGTCATGTGACTAGTTAGTAGCTAAGCCAGGGATGGTACTCAGTGTTCCTGTCTGTTAGTCTTATATAGTTGCTTTCTGCTACAGGAGGAAACATTTGTTTTTGCAATAGAGTAGGCCAATGCAGAGAAACTTCCATTTTTTCTTTAAAGGACTAGAATTGCCTTGGTGTCTCTGTAAAGAGTCACCCTTCTGGAGCTCAGCTCTTTATTATTAAATTGTGGTAGATAAGATAGCTTTTATTTGGCAGAATTTATTAGGTGTTTTCTTTTCAGAATAGGTGTCATGTTAATAGTGAAGATAGAGCGGTTATCGAGTTCAATATGGTCCTCTCCCTCACAGAGAATATGTGTAAAAAAGTAATTGTCTTTTTTTTAGGTTGTCCAAAAAAATTAATATGTTGTAACATTAAAATTATGTCTTTTCTTTTTTTTTTCTTTATTTTTCCATAATTTTATTGAGAAACAAATAGCAATGAGACAGTTTCAAACCAAATTGGTAGGACAGATTCAATAATTAACACATTGTATACATTCTTCCTAGTGGTTAATTGCTGTACAAAATGAGGACATGATATCCTATTTACAAACACCATTAGAACAAATCCCTCTATTCATTAAGAGAATGTAACTATATATCTATCTTAACCATTTTGAATACACAGATACAAAATGGACATTCATCTGTATCCCCTTTTTTTGTTAAGTTCCGCTACTTGAATATTATAGGTGTGTTAACTCAACAAAATATTCTAAAACAGTCCAGTAGTCCATAATAGTATTGGGTCTTCCACTTCACTGGCAATGTCAGAAATTGTTGACCTGAGTCCCCTAGAGCTCAACATAACAGCATGGCTTTACTTCTTATATTTTGTTTTTATACTTTTCTGCTGGATGGTTAAGACCAAGGTAAAGCAGGACCTATGCAACAAGAGTTGTAGCTTATGGGTCTGATAAGGTCAGTGAAATCCCCTCAGGATTTATCCTGAGATCCTGTACCTCAGATGGTAGATCCTTTGTCAGTGTCAGCCATATGGATGAGTCACGGCCATTGCTTGGCCAATGTGCTCTCTGTGAAAGCTTGAGAGAATGTTTTCTCTCCATGTGACTCTCCTTAGGCACACTCTACATCATTGATCACTTTCCTCTTTGGCCCCATAATCTCCTTGATCAGAAAATTTGGGACACAACCGAGTTACATGATATTATAGTACAGGTTCTCCTATGTCCTGAGTCTTAATTGACCTTGGAAGGCTAGGGCCAAAAGGTCGGCTTTCCTTGCGGCCCTCCTTTTCCTCTAATTTTGGTCTGCAAACTTAGGTTATTAACCCTCCAGAAGAGAAGTTTATTGTTATTGCCATACAACCTAAGCTGTTAAGCTTAACCTCACTATCTGTCTTAGGCATAACATGGAACAGGTATTTTTAATCAAGTATTGATATGTTGAACTTTAAGTCCCTACAGAATATGATGTAAAAAACATTTAAAAATTAGAATATATTTTAAAAATAGGCATACAGAATTATGTACTTCTTATGTTTACACATAAGTCCAAAAATCTAACCATATACAACCTTGAAACTAGACAGTCCCACAACATTCCTTTTCCTGTCTCCTGCCTTCATTCACCACCCCCTTCTTTTTGAACAATCATCTACCCGAGAGTTGCTGCTGTGCTGTCTCTCAAGTAATTGTCTTTTATAATGAATGTAGTAAAATAAAAAAAAAGATAAGAGATATTATTGTCAATACAAACCTGTTGTATGCTTACTATTAAATATGTTGATTTGGGACAAATTAATGAATTTATAACAGTTAAGCCTTTTTGACCAGGAATATGGTCTCTTTCACTATCCAAGTTTCATATTACATTCTTCATTGCATTAGTTATGTGATTTTATGGTTTTACCATTTTTCCCCCCTGTGGGTATCCCATTTCAATTTCTAAATGGCCATTTCTAACATAAAGGAAATATATTGATTTCTGTATTTAATCTTATACTTTAATAAATTCTCTTAATAGCTTTAATTTGTTTTAGAATTCTCTTAGTCATCCTACACAATTCTATCAGATAAAAAGTTACTTTCTTTGTAGTATTCATATCATCTTTATTTAATTTAAAAATTTCATTTAATCTGTAAAGCAATGTGAGTAGTAATAGATTGGAATGAGAATTCATTTAGAGTTTTAAGTTTTAATATACTTGCTGGTTTATTTTATTTTTAAATTGTGGTAGGTAAGATAGCTTTTATTTGGCAGAATTTAAATAATAATACCCTTCATAGTATTCTAGAAGTTTCCTTTTAAACCAGTTGGTTCAATTTCAAAACTAAATGGCTGTTGAATCTTATCCAGTGTGTTTCCAGTTGCACAAGTCCTTACCTTTTATGTTTTTAATGTGATTATATAAATGGATAAATGTTAAATCATTGTTAATTTTTAATAGTTTTAGATAGTCACTGATATTTTTATGCTTATTATGCTCACACTTTGTAACCTTTCTTGTATTAATTTTTATTTTTCTAAGATGCATTTATTTCTTTGGAATTTTCAAATTTATCAGTCTGAAATAATATTCTTGTGTAACTTCTTTAATTTCTTTGAAGTCTGTTATTGTGTCCACTCTTGTGTACTTATATTCATGTTGTCTCTTAATTAGGTTTGCAAGAAATTTGCCTCTTTTTCAGTTACTCATGAATTTAAGAAATACTGACCCATAGAGGCCAGGGATATAGCTCAGCAACACAAGTTTTTGCCTGGCAAGTGTAAGGTCCTAAAGTTAATTTCTAGGAGAGAGAGAGAGAGAGAGAGAGAGAGAGAAAAGAGAAAGAAGAAAGACCTGATTTGTTAATATTGTGCCTTATTTTCAGTAATTCTACCCTCTGGTTTAAGTAACATTAGCCATGGGTTTATAAACTGAATGTTTTTTTAATACTTTTTTTCTTTTAACTTGTCAGTACATTTAAAGTTTTTGTGTTTTCCTCAGAATTTTAATCATATTCCATAAAATTTTATTTTCATTAAATTTTAGGTAATATTTCAGTTCTGATTTCTTTTTTTGATCCAGTGATTTTTAGAAGAGTATATTTGTTTTGTTTTGTTTCAAGTTTTAAAGATTTGGGGAGCTATTCTTTACATTCCTTTTTGAAATATATTAGGTTTTCTTAATGGTCAATCATGACTGATTTTCAAACTCTATATGAAAATAAGATAATTTTGCATACAGTTGGGATTGTTATTCACTCCATATGACTCCTCAGTTTCTTTACTAGCAATAGCGTGGCTAGTAGAAAATAACTAAAAGTAGAATTTAAAATGTCCAAATTCTACTCTTAGCATTACCTCCAACAAACTGTGGTCTTACACATTCCTCTCTCTCCTTTGTTCTGATACAGTATTGTCTGCGAAAAAATTGTGATGGTGAAAATATTCAGTATGATAATAAATCTGGTAACCATGAGCCACATGGCTCTTTCAAGCATTTAATATGTTAACGTAACTGAAAAACTAAAGTTTAAGGTTCTAATTCAATTTTGCATAACCAGATGTGACTTGCCTACCCTGTTGGATGGTGCAGTCTGATGGTGAAATTAAGGTTTTGGACTCAATAAATCCTAAGGGAACCTAAATATAAAATTTTAACTTTCATGTTGTAGATTTTCATATTTCTAAAGATGCTGGGATAAAATGAGAAATTTAAATATAAAAGCAGTAGTTGAGAGATGGTAAAATTTTATAATTTTTATATCTATTTTTGAGATCTAGACATTATCCATATTTTAAAATTGAGCCTATGATGATTTTTGAAATGCAAAATTAGTTTAATTGGCATTAGCTTCCAGAAATTAAGTCTAAGGTGAAAATCAAATGTTCAAATTATGCTTTCATAGTTTATAGAATGCAACTAAAATTACATTCAACAAAATGTAGAGAGCCTTATTATGTGCAAAAATGGTACATTGGCCAACTCTAGCTTGCTTGGATTCCTTACCAGTGTAACATCTATGGTGGGGCATTGTTGAAGGATTATATGACAGATTTTCAAGAACAGTACTGAATCGAATCATTTTTATTGTTGTTAAGGACTAGGTACAGCAGTTGGCATGTAAAAAACATTGACAAAACTATAAAATGTCCTAATGACATGTACTTCTAAACCCTAGTTTCCTTGAGTTTACAGTATGAAAAGCATGAGGTCAAGACTGAATGAAGATGAGTTTTCTTTCTCCCATCTCATCCTCTCTTCACACTTCACTCTAAATGTATTTTAAGCAAAAGTGTCAACATTTTACATTTATCTTTTTCCTCTCTTCTCTGTACAGTGAAATTTTCTTAAATAAAACGCATACAGAGTTTTTGAACTTTTTTATGTCCAATAAATTCAGGGTTGAACATATTAACATTTGATAATTCAACTAAGTCATTTACAGCTTTTATAATAGTACTTAATTAATAGAGAATTACTAGAGAATAAGATCTCATACATATTCATGTTATCCAAATTTACCCATACAAGCTCATTTCTAAATTGGCAGTAATATCAGACCCCAACTTTGTGACAGGTTCATAAAAAGAGCAAATATGTTTATCTTGAAGATCTGATATGGATTCCTTATAAACTTTTACTCAAGTACATGAGCTTTGACATATTTTAGCTTCTGATTATCTGTTTTGCATATTTCTGGAGTTTAGTTACGGCATAGAATATGTCTAAATAATCAGAGTCCTAAAACTTAAATCATAAAACAGAAATAGCTTTCTTAAAAAAGATTACATATTTCTTACTTTTTTCATGTTGTCAGAAGTTTATGAGAAGCAGACTTATTAAACTTTCACTTGGAAGTTTTACCAACTAATATATTTGCATCCTGCTCAGAATCATGTGTTTTTTAGGAAATTTAATTTTCTTTTATCGTGGCTCTCAGACTGGTGAAAGATATATGGTTTGTATACAAGCTCATTGTAAAGTTTTGTAAGTTTAGTGCTGAAGGAGCTAACTATATTTTTAGAAATTGTCTAAACCAAAGGTACATAGGATGCCTCTATTCCTAACATTTTCCTCTTCACCAAATTAATTAACAGCATCCAACAGATTAGGCATAATAGGGAAGACAAATAGTCCAATAATTTCAACCTAATGGGTATTACGAGATGGGAAGCACATTCTGTGAGGACTCAGTGGCCTCTTTCAGGAAGCTGGAAAAGTGACGTCATCCAATTTTTTCTTTTCTTCTGATTTGTTCTGTAGCTTCAGGTAATTTAGTTAACCTTTCTTTACATTTTCTTTTTTGTGAAGGAGGTGCTTGCTCTCTGCAAGCGCTGTTTTGGTGCTAGGAATAAGTTTGTAATTGTAAAGATGCTCAGTATAGACAAAGTCAAGTTTAACAGGAGAAATGCTATATACTTTGTCATAAAACATCTAGCCTACACTTTTAATTTTTTATAAAAACTGGTAATAGATTCGTTTATGTTGTTAAAAGGTTCTCATGACCATGTTTTATTCTTTTTTTAAAAAAAATGTCCTATTCAGAATATAAAAATGGGTTAGTGTGAGGATAGGCCCATCAAAAAATAATGATTTGAGTGGTAGAGTTCAGGAGGGGGCTGTAGTGATAGCTCAATGGCATAAGCACCTTCCTGGCAAGCATAAGATCCTGAGTTTGATCCTGGGCACCAAGAATTTAAAAAAAAAGAACAAAAAGAAAGAAGTTCAGGATAAACAAAAAACCCAAAAAGTTTGTACATGTAATTCAGAATTTTCTTATATTTTATCCTTATGACTTCTGTTTAGCCATTCTGAAGTGCTGCATGTTGGGTTCTGTAAAGGAATAAAATTTATTTGCTAAAAGAAAATAGATCACAGTTCAGTGGAAAGCATATATTCATTTAGTTGTCGTAAATTCATTTGCTTTTGGAGTCAAGGTTTTGCAAAACTTACACACAGGCTTAGTCATAAGGGGAAGAGAAGCTCTTGCCGAGGGAAATCTGAGCACCAATCTTTGTTTTCATTTTGATGGAAAAACAAAAGTCACAAGAACAAACCACATACTGATTTTTTTAAAAATAAAGTTTAAAATTTTTATATAAATTTTGTGTTCACAAAAATTTGAGGAGATATGGTACAGAAGGTTTTCATATGCCCCTCAGCCAATTTCCTCTATTGTTACAGTCTTATATTATCATAGTACATTTGTCAAAACTAAGAAACACATTGGTACATTTATCAGTTAAATCCTAGACCCTATTTGGATTTCATGTTTTTCCATGAATGTTCTCTTTCTGTTTGAAGATCTGATTCAAGGCACCACGTTGTATTTTTTCTAGGAAATTTTTAATAGAGTAATTAGAAAACACAGATGCCACAAAATTCTCTCTCTCTCTCTCTCTCTCTCTCTCTCTCTCTCTCTCTCTCTCTCTC
>NW_004524718.1:5676763-5680850 GCF_000260255.1 Octodon degus
CACACACTCCACACACTCTTCTCTGGTTCTTGCCATTTTCTTAGTCTTTGTGTTTTTCATGTGTTTGACCATCTCAAGAAGTATTGGCCAATTGTCCTGTATAATTTCTGGAAATCTGATTTTGTCTAATGTTTTTCTTGAAATTAAATTCAGATTATTAGTAGAATTGTGGTTACCAGAATAGGGGGACAAGGAGAGATGGATCAGTGAGTACTAAGTTACAGTTTAATACAGCAACAGCAAGAAGTTCTGTTGGGCTGTTATACAATAGGCTGACTATAGGTAACAGTAGTGTATTATGGGGCTGGGGAGATAGCTCAGCAACATAAGCACCTGCCTGGCAAGCTCAAGGTCCTGAGTTTGATTCCTGGTACTGAAAAAAAAAAATTGTAGGAGCAGGGGCTAGGGGTTCAATCCCTAGGCCTGCTGTGCCAGCCCTGCCCCCGGGGTGCACAGAGATGGCAATTGAGACTGGGCGTGGTGGCGCATGCCTGCAGTCCCAGCTCTTGGGAGGCAGTAAACAGGCAGATCGCTAGGAGTCTGATCTAGTAGTGAGACCCTGAACACCCTGTAGACCCTGTCCTAAAATACAAAAAAAAAAAAAAAAAGAAAAAATACTACAGGGACAGGCTGTTCTAATGATGTCATCCTATATCAGATCAGGCCATCTAAGGTATGCACATGATATACCCTAATCTCTATTACTTGGGTAAGATCATATTTACCACATTCATTCACCATTAGGTCACTGTTTTCCTTTTCTCTACTTCTTTTTCGGAATTTACACAGGTCCCAGATCCTGTGCTCTCTGTGGAGCAGTGTTACCTAGGCACCCATGGATCTCCTAGTCCTGAAAGCGGGTTTTCTCAGCAGTCTGAGTTAGAACTGCTCTCAGTTTTGAGAAGCATTGGGTCCTCATTGTGAAGTAAGCTGTGCATAGGAGAAAAAAACTGAGGGCCCTTCAACAGTGACAAGTGGGTATGGATCTGTCATGAATGCTCACTGCTGTTAACTCCAGGAGGTGCTTAGCAGTCACTAAACCAGACCATCAGCTAAATCCAGGGGACATCTGAAACACAGTTACTGTTAATTTAATGTACAATCACAGAATGCTTGTATGTACTTCCATCCAGTAAATGATTAGTAGGGCACCTACATTTAGTAGATATAGAATGCTTTTTTTACAGTTGTCCTTAGTGGTTTTTTTTTCTAACTTTTAAATTATCTCCTACATGGTGCTTTTATCTTTTCTTTGAATAAAAACACTGCAATGATTTTGATGTTTTACATTCTCTCCTCTACTATGTCTCTTTATAAAAGTTCGATCCAAGTGTCAGAGAGGGCAGTGTAACCTCAATAATTCTGTAATTGTGCTCTGTAACTCTCCAGTGGGAGGAGGTGATGGAGCAAGTGTGTTTTTGTTCATAGATTTAGTTCTCACCCCCTCCCCTTTCCTTTTTTTTTTTTTTTTTTTTTTTTTTTCTTTTTTTCCATGATTTTTTTGAGGAATCAGAAAAGTTTTTCTAATGCTATTTCCTGATTACAAAAAACATACTGGGAATGAGTTCTTGAGTGAAGCGATCTATCTTAGTGCATTGGGAACATACAAAAGATGATTGTTACTGGGTTTGTATTTTAGCTGTTGTCTTTGTGATTAACTCTTAAAAATAGCATAATCCTTTTAAAAACTCCACTGATTGTAATTGGGGCATTTTATCCCCATACCAGCATTAATGCATTTGATTGCAACAATATACGGAATGCCTGTATTTGTAGATTATACATGGTCATATGTTGGCAATTTCATGATTCTAATACAGTTTCTCTTGATGAGCAGTGGAAGGAAAAATGACCATTAGAATTATAAATACAGAACTTACTCTGTTTCTGCAAAATGTAGAGGACCAGAAGCTCCATTGCTTAGGTGTATTTAATACATTGAATTAACTTCTTTATAATGTGATAACACTTAAATTATTCTAAGTGAAAACAAATTCCCATATATCTGCTCTGAAACACCTGCTAACACCCTTTCTGTGGATGCTTCTGTAGGAGGCCTGGGAAAGCAAGGTGAGCTCAGCAACTTGTTTGATGTTTGTCTTCATCTCTGCACTATAACAAGTAGGCTATGAAAGCTGGAACTGTCTCATCAGAACAGCTGGAAGTAGCACAATTTTCCATTTTCTGTGTTTTAGTAACCCACCAAATAGATCAGAGCTCTTACCTTTCTGACCTTATAATAAAGAAGGTAACTTATCCAACCTACCTTATGTATAACAGTAATGACAATAACAATAGCAACAACAAAATTTGGTCACACATGGATTAATAATTTAGAAAAAGAAATATTAGTTTCACAGATCTAACTACTTAATAAAAATGCTTATTCATTTCTATAAGAAGGTGGATTTAATAGCCTTTGTAGAAGTTATGAAATCCATTTATGTTTTTCCTTTGTTTGGAGTGATGGTGTTTTATAAGTGAATGGTGTTTACACTTTTATAAAATGAGATTGAGGGTAGCTAGTAGCGAGAACAGGACTCATTTTCCTATCTTGAAGTTAATTGATTTCTTTAGGAATCAAATCTATCACATTTCTGACATTTTTCTAAACTGCTCAAGTGGTTGGTCTTGATTTCTTAGAATAAATAAATGAATAGAGATTCTGATCATGATAATAACATGAGAGTTATTTGCACTAGGGCTTTATTACTTGAGATTCATTTTCTTTTCTTTTTTTTAATGTGTGTGTGTGTGTTGAGATTCATTTTCAATAAATAAAGTTTTAAAGAATCTTGATATGATTTTGGTCTATACAGCTACTGGTATGAACTAGTAGAGATAGTTTCTATATAGGGTAAAGTTTTATTTTCAAATATTCTGCTTAGAAATAGAAAGTGCGTGCATTTAAAAAGTAATCTATCCTATATAGCTACCCAAATATTTAAAAATTGGCATGTGGCATTAGTTTTATTATGTGTATCATACTTGTAGATTTTACTCATTTGTCCTTCAAGGGAAAATGAACTTTACCCTTTATAAATTTTTAAAAGAAAAATGAAGTGTCAGCATTAGGATTTTAGAATTTTCGTTGTGGATTTCATTCAGCTTCAGTAACATAAGAGGGCATTCTGTAACAGAACTATTTAAAGGAGAGAATTTTATGTGTTCAGGGATAGCACAGAACAATTAAGTAGATGTTAATTAATAGCTAATGACTGAGATATCTGGTTTCTTTGGACTTTTTTCATCTGGCATCTCCTAAATGATTTCTCTCCCTTGTTGAAAAAAATAAACTAGATAAATTAAGTATATTTTAGATATTTATTAAATAACATTTATTTAACATTCAATGCTGATGAGGATATAAAAACATTAACATGTCTCAGTGAGAGTCAGTTTCGAAGTACCATATTCCTCAGTTCCACATAGGGGGTGGATTTGTTGAATTTTTAACCTTACTACTTTATGAGGTGGCTTTAATTTCATAGCTTGTTTTAGTCACCTCTTGTAGGGTCAGATCATTTGCCTCAAGTTGAATGTGTTCAATCGCCAGTTTCCAGCTTCTAGAGGTGAGAGTAGGAGAGACTCCCTCAATGTTTTCATCATCCCCAGCTACTGTGGTTATGTGGGGGGAAAATGTGAGTAAAAAGGAATTCAAGTGGGTGAATTACAGATGTCTTGCTGCACTTTTGTGGACTGTAATTTGAATCACCACTTTAGAAAGGATTCAGGTGCATATATTTTGGGAATTTTTTTTTTTTCATTGATGAAGGGGTGTAGTTCCCCTTCATCATGGCTCCAGAAATGTACAGTACTTCTGGAAATAGAAAGGAGACAGGGAAGAGAAGGAGGTCTGCCCAACAGTCAAAATCTGAGGCAAGAATGACTGGTCTCACCACTGCTCTTCTTCTGCCCCTTTTCTTTGTCCCTCCCCTGCTTCTGCCCCTCATACCTTAAGTTCTTCATTTGGCCTCCTCCTCCTCCTTCTCCTCCTTCCTCTTCCTCTTCCTCCTTCTTCCTCCCTCCTTCCCCTTTCTTCTTCTTCTTCTTCTTCTTCTTCTTCTTCTTCTTCTTCTTCTTCTTC
>NW_004524718.1:5682419-5683659 GCF_000260255.1 Octodon degus
GAATATATGCAGTGTATTATTTGTTGAAACTGTACTTTCGATTTGATTTGAAACTGTCTCATTGCTATATGTTTATCAATAAAACTTTGAAAATAAAAAATAAAAATAAAAAGAACTAAGTGCCAAAGAAATAAAAAAAAAAATAGCAGTTGCATCTGTAGTGTTCTGCTTGAGCTTGACTATACCTGTTAGTTTAATTCATTTATCTGTTTACTCATTTAGATATCTTTGGTAAGAAAAAAGATATAATAGGGAGAAAGAGAAAAGTAGAAAAAGAATGAGAGAAGAGAGTAGTAAGGATGATAAGAAAAGTTGAAATTCACTGTAATAGAGAAGGACAAAAGCATAGGGAAAATGCATTTAGCTCTACATTGAGTATGAGGGAGAGGAGGTACATTGGGTATAAGGGAGAGGAGGGACAGCTTGTGTCAGAAGAAAAGAATTTAGTCCAAGTGTCATTATTAATGCATGCTTTCCCCAGACAGTTAACTCTTCTGAGAAGAGACCCTATTTTGATTATGTCGAGTGCAGCAGTAGTAATATATGTGACATTCAGATGAATCTATCAGGTGAAGATATATAACTGAGTACATCTGTAAGCTTTATTTACTTTCTACTTTCCTGACACATTAACTTAAATTGTACTCAAACACAGCTCTGTGATAAGACATTCTCATTTCTGGTTTAAAATAATAAACTAATATTTTTAAAAAATATTGATTTGCTGTTGCTACATAGTGGATTAACAGATTTCAAGTGTTCTGTTCTGATTTTTTGCACTTTTTACACTTGGAAGCAAGCATTCACTGTCAAAGTGGTACTTCAGATTTTATGGTGTGTGTTTTGGGGGATGAAACAACAAACCACTTGAATATTTGAGCAGTGAAGGCTGTTCATTTGCATTGACCTCACTCATGCAAGTGTTCTCTTTAAAACAAAAACAGAAATGGTTCTTCCATCATTTTTATAGTGCCGTATGTTCTTGCCAATGTGATGTTTTATAAGCAGTAGGTGCTCTATAAGTGTTTAAAATTTGTACATTAGATTTAGCTAAATTATACCAGCTTCTTGCTAGAAACTATAAATTTTTCTATAGAATCACTGTGTCATAGGGGACAGAGTTTGTCTGTGGTATATTCTAAATCCTGGAATTTTTGTTCAAAGTTTTATTGATAAACAGATAGCAATGAGACAGTTTCAAATCAAATTGGAAGTACAGTTTCAACAAATAATACACTGC
>NW_004524718.1:5683759-5690108 GCF_000260255.1 Octodon degus
TTCCACTACTGGGGATTGAACTCAGGACCCTGCACTTGCCAGGCAAGTGCTTATTCTACTAAGCTATCTCCCAACTCTTTGGTTTTCTTCTTGCTATTTTTTTTATCTGTAAACCACCAAGCTTTTTTTTTTTTTCTTTTCCTGTGTGTCCTTGCCTCTCTGGCTCCACTTTGCACTCAGGAGGCAATGGGGCCTTTGTGTGTATATGTAACTGCTAGGTGTATGAGTTCTCAACTTCTGGATAAACTAGGCTCTATCAGAAGCAGTCCATGTTTACTACAAATCATTGGCTTTAGGTTTTAAAACACTTTTATCATTTGAGTTACACTGAAAAACTAACTCCAAACCTCATTTTAAACCTTCAAATATAGTGCATTAGAAATTCTGTATCTGTAGTTCTGTTACTAGTGCTGAGGTTAAGAGTACTTTAAACAATGTCAAATGGTTCTGTTTTGATAAACTTCACAGAGAAGATAGCTTGATATTTTACTAGTGCCAAAATACAACACTGGAAGGTGGAGTGCTGGGTTTAATCCTAGAAGGTCAGCCTAAAACTGCGATTGCAGAGTGAAGGTTACTGTAGGAAGCTTTGGGGAATCTGAGGTCCCACGCTTTCCTTCTGTGGGAGGGGTTCCAAAGGATTAAAACTGGCATTATTCTATAAAGTTGCTATAAAACTGTTGAGTTCTTTTCCACCATAGTTTTCACTATGATACACCCTTTAAAGTGGTGCCTTTGTTCATATTGCAAGTATTGCTTAGATTTCACTCACGCTGTCAGTGAGTGCTGTGCCTGGTGCCCAAACGTATTGACTTACGTTGGATTTAAATCCTCCTAAACCACTGTAAGTTGGAAGAACATCTAATGCACGCAAGTCAGGGAATATCCTTGCTTAGCAGCGCAGCACACTGCAGCCAGCATGTGTGGACCACAGGGCTGACCGTGTGCTGCATCCCTCTGCCCCTGCCTGGTGTGCACAGAGTGCATCGTGCCATGTGGGACAGAAACCACCAAGCTTTGATTAGTTTTCTTTGTAACTATATATTTTTACAAACAAAACTTGTTCTTGAAGATAGAACTCAATTTATTTAAATACATACTGAGAAAAAGCTCTTAAATGTCAGTCACTTTATTGGGCTGGAGTGCTGCAAGATATGCTTAACGTCCTGTTATATTGGGCTTA
The DNA here is from genome assembly GCF_000260255.1 of Octodon degus. Taxonomy (NCBI): domain Eukaryota; kingdom Metazoa; phylum Chordata; class Mammalia; order Rodentia; family Octodontidae; genus Octodon; species Octodon degus. The sequence goes on from NW_004524718.1 coordinate 5,684,943, forward strand.
CATTCTAAGGAATAAAAAGGGAATGCCTTTTATCTGGTAGGTGATCTCGATCCCAGATGTGATAGTTGAAGCACTGAAATACCTGAACCAATGGTAGTCGTAGCTGGACGGGATCACGGAGGTCCCCAATTATGCTTTAAGTGTTAGATATGGGTAGGAAGGCTAGAGAGAAGCAGGGACCCGCTCATAAGAAAGGAATTAAATAATAAGAACCTATCTGACCATGCCTGTCTACCAGTAGACTCAGTCTTGATTATAGTACATGAAATTCTGAACTGGATATAGGCAAAGATACTGTGGCAGCACCCAAGAGAGGTTCACAATTTCATGATGATGAGATGGGATGGAGCTTGGTGATTACTTGGAAAAGTGATCATGAATTGATACACGAAGACAAGCTAGAGTTCCTTTGACAGCCTGTGGGTAATCTCAAGGCATAGTCGGAAGCTCTGGGCTGTGTGCAGGCAGTTCACTGGCATAACAGTGGGAAATGAGGTGAAAGGAAATGTGGAAGGTAGGGCTAGCTCCTCATAGACCTTGAATGCCAGGCCGAGCTGCTTGGACTTCACTCTGGATGATTTAAAGCACAGACTCAGCATAATCGGGTGTTGATTTTAGAGATTATTTTCCTTGTTATGGGACAGGTGAGAAGAACAGCTTTATTGTTTTTATTTTTATGGTGATCTTGGCGATGGAACTCAGCCTCTTGCTTATTAGGCAAGTTCCCCACCGCTGAACTACATATGCTGTACCATATCGCAACTCTTTAAAGCAAAATCACAAGGATTTTCATTAGAACAGAGAAATTTCAAGTTGAAAATGTTATAAAATTTGGAGTTTTTAGTGACTGAGAGAAAGACTGTGTGTGGCTCTGAGGGGAGGCAAATGGCAAAAAAGTTTCTGAGTAGAATCTTGGAGTAGATGGTTGTCCAGCAGCTGAGAGAGGAAGTTGGGGAATGAGATTTGCCTTGTTAGGGATGTTTCCTGTGGATCTCGGTGAGGTGAGGCATGTATTAATTAATGTAAAGTAAAGTTGGTTTTTATTTTTCACTCACATAGAACCAAAATGAGTATCAGTGACTGTCTGGCAGTTGTCTTCTGTGTAGTAACTCTGTGTAGGATTAAGATTCCTTCCACCCAACTGGTCCACCATTTTCAGTAGGCCTCAGAGGGTGAAGAACATGAAGGTTTGGTCTTATATAGTTTAACTGTTTAGCTTTGGAAGTATTATAGATCACTTTTACTCCGTGTTCATTGGCCAGCACTTATTTATATGGCCAACTCTGAGTTCAAAGAAAGCAGGAAAATCAAGCCTAACAAAGAGCTCAGGAATAAGAGGAAGTATTTACGAGTCAACGAACTGCCACAGGGTGACTGCTAAGCTTGTGAACATTGACGTATGAATGAAACTCGAAGGAAGAGCTGGATTGAAATGTGGTTTTTGTAGAGTCATTAGAGGCAGGAGCAGTTTATATCCCAAGAGTAAGTGAAGTTACTCTTGAAGAACAGGTGGAGACAAGAGCAAGAAGCATTTAGCAAAGCTCTTAATTTGGTCAACATAGAAAAGCTATGTTGGAAAAAGAATACTAGTAAAGAGAGATGGGAGGAACTAGGAAAGGATTATGCCATGGAAGCCAATGAGCAGACAGTTTTAAGGAATAGGTAGAGCACACTGACATGGAGAACAGTGCACAAATAAAGGAATGTGTAGTCAGCTCCCAGGATGTCTGCCCAATCTGACAGTTAGCTGTTAGAGCACTGATTGTGTGTGATTCTCACTTCAAAGTCACAGTCAAGGTAGAAAGCAGATTTCTGTGTAATAAAGAGAAGGGTAGAGGTGGGAAGGAAGGGGAAGGGAAGGGAAACATAAAGGAAAGGTATGGAAAGGAAGGAAGAAGGGAAGGAGAGAGGGAAGGAATGAGCTAGATCAACAGAGGTAAGGAATAAAATAGGTACCTGAGATACAAGGAACAGAGAGCTTATGAAAATGAAGTATCAAGTTTATTACATTGTCTCTGTGACATGCTTATTTTAAATATTTATTGTGATGAATAACTGGTATTTATAGTAAGTAATTTTTCTAACTTAACCTGGCAACATAGAGTATAATTATATTAGATCCATGTTAGTTGGTTTACATGAACAGTTTACCTGTCTAGGGACATACAATTAATCTATGACAGGAAAATCTCTTTCTTTGTTTTGAAAACAAAATGTAACCAAAAAGAGAGATAATGTAACTTCGTTAAACTTCACTAAACTAAGGCAAATTATAAGTTTTTATTTTCTCTAAAGAAGGAGTAATAACCTGTTTCTTTGTGTTTAAACAAGTGTTATTGTTATCCTTAGTAGTTTGCTGCTCTTCTGCTCCTAGCTAGGAGCATGTTAAGAGGAACTTTTCACTCCTAGAGCATTTTGTAAATAATAAGGCAGTCAGAAATAGAGGCTTGTATTTGGATTGGGATAGGTACTCAATGTTCTGGTGTCCACTATTGTGCAACAGCCTCACCTTTATTAATAAATCACTGCACGGCTATCTTTACCTTTTCCAATCAATTTTTATTTTTTGCTGAGACACACAGCATTACTTAGAAATTCTTTAAAATATCTCTCTATATTATAAATTATTCCTTGCTTAACACCAGAATATTGAAAGATAGCATATTTAGAAATGAACTATTATTATTTGTGTCTTACTGAAAAAGATTGTGGCAAGAATAATTTTTAAGATATTTTATATTTTATTTTAAATAGCATTTTACAATACTGTTAAATATATGTATTTTACTTTTTCTTAAAATCGTTTAGTTGTCACTGAAGGTAATGTTAAGAACTTGGATTGCTTTGGGGTACTATGATTTAATATTTGTATTTTGATGCATTGAGGTTCTTAGCAGCTAGCTGTTCCTCTGGGGATATAACTGAGCATTTGTACTTTGATGCCTAGACAGTTTTAGTTTCTTTAAAGTTTTGGCATGAGTAAATGGGATCAAAAGAGGTGAAGTATAAGGAAATACTGATTCTAATTTAACTCTTATCTTCTAGAAAAAAGGCAGAAGTCTTATTCATCTTTAATTCCTGTCTTAGTGCCTAATTTGTAATACACTGAGTAAATATTTGTAAGTTGAGGATAATACTTGAAGCAGTGTCTTTTACAGAAAGTGTTGCAGTGGAGAATGCCACATTTCTAGCCCATTCTATTACAGTGTTCTTTTCATGCTTGATACCAGGGTAAGTCCTTAACTGCAAAAAGATGAGTTGGCTATGAGCTGAACATTCAGCAATCATCTCCCCATTATGCCAGCCAGAATACATTTCAGAACTGATGTTTCACCCCTCTGGAAACGTATGTTTGCTGATGAGATTTTAAAGAAAGCCTGTGTGTCATCCTCGCCCAGTTGTTCAATCATGGCCAGGAGCTCTGCTTAATTAGAGGATTATTTTTCACTAATTACAGTATCACTTTCTCTCTTATAATTTGTTTAAAGGTATATTTTTAGCTTCTCGATCTCCCTGTTGTATCAGTTTCTTGTTTTATATGTTGAATAGGGTATTAACTTTGGGGAAGGAAGATGAGGTTGGAGTAGGGGACTATCTGGCTTTCAAGCTATTGCCTGAACTCTTAGTACTGTCATCTTCAAATCCATTCCGTTCACTTATTCATCCACTAAGTATGTGTACTGTCCCTCTGGAAATGTCAAGTGATATGTTAGATATTTGGATGCAGAGGTACATTGCAGTGCTCAGCACAGTATCTGAAGTAGTTAGTTGCCTTCCTCAAGGAGCAGTAAACAATCCCTTAGAGCTTTGCGTGACTCCCCACCCTGTTGTGCAGCGGGTGTAGTTAGCTCTGATTCTGCATGGAATCCTCACCAGCCCATCTAACCCACTTGGGCACCACATCATTATACTAATGACTCTACCTGCCATAACAATTTCAGTGGCCTTCTGATTTCAGTGGCTTAGCACCCTGTTTAATTTTTCACTGATACTGGCTAATGCAATGTGCTCCTCAATAAATACACTCTTACTTATGGTCAGTTGAAAATCCAGTCTTAGAGAAACACTTCTTCCAGTTTCCTTGGTTGTCAGCATCCAGAGTTCAGAAGGTGAAAGAGCATGAAGGACCACAGACCAAAGGGTTTTATAGGCCACTGCCTGGACATCACAGATATCACCTCCCTTTCTCCCACTCCCTGGAGCGCAGGCATGGAGCTACCTCTAACTGGGAAATGCAAGTAGTTTAGTTCCAAAAGAATGTCTGGTAGGCTGGGTTCAAAGGGTAATGATGAGGATGTGTTACACAACGTGTTTTTCATCTGCTAATATGTAGAATGGCCTGTCTTCCTTTAGTAATTGATAGCTTCAAAAATGCTTTGGCTATTACAATGTAGTGAACTATCTGATTTTCTTTTTCCAATATGATAGATATATCAAAAGAGTAGGTAAACCAAATATTTGGAGGTTTTACTGTTACCACTTAAGAGATACTGATTTTCTCTTTCACAGTATTGCTGTTCTGCACCTGCCAAATCTTACTTTAGTGAAATCCTCATGAGCTTCTGTGTCTACTTCTGCCTCCCTAGACATAGTTAAATCAAAAGCTTTAATAGTTAGCAGTTGAGACCCAGTCCTAGCCCAGGTCCGGTGAGTGTGTGGAGAGCTTCCTGCTACCCTGCGCCGGCAGGACCAGCCCCAGCCCAGGCGCAGCGTGGGCCGGACCCTCTCCCGCCCCCTCGGGCCGCCCCCCACCCCTCCCACCGAGTAGGAATTTCTGCCGACTTCCAGGAACCACAGACCCAGTCCTAGCCCAGGTCCAGTGAGTGTGTGGAGAGCTTCCTGCTAGCCTGCGCCTGCGGGACCAGTCCCAGCCCAGGCGCAGCAAGAGCCAGACCCTCTCCTGCCCCTTTGGCCGCACCCCACCCCTCCCGCTGAGTAGGAATTTCTGCCCACTTCCGGGAACCCCCAGACACAGTCCTAGCCCAGGTCCAGTGAGTGTGTGGAGAGCTTCCTGCTACCCTGCGCCGGCGGGACCAGTCCCAGCCCAGGCTCAGCATGGGCCGGACCCTCTCCCGCCCCCTCGGACCACCCCCCACCCCTCCCGCCGAGTAGGAATTTCTGCCAAATTCCAGGAACCTCCAGACCCAATCCTACCCAGGTCCACAG
>NW_004524718.1:5698088-5730560 GCF_000260255.1 Octodon degus
AACCACTTTGAATACACAGATACAAAATGGACATTCATAGGTATACCCCATTTTTTCTAAGTTCCGTTAATGAATATAATAGGTGTGTAAACTCAGCAAAATATTCTAAAAGAGTCCAGTAGCCCATAATAGCATTGGGTCTTCTGTTTAAGTGGCAATGTCAGAAATTATTGACCTGAGTCCCCCACAACTCAACATAACAATCCTGGAATTTTTAAAGGAACTTTTCAGCACAGTGCCTGGGTATGTTTAGCTTCGGAATTTATAGCAATAATTTAGACAGACAGTCATTGTTTTTATTTCCGATTTTCTTTATTTTGTAGCATAAGGGTATCAGGATTCTCTCCAGAAATGTTAGGACTTGATGCACAGTTTATTAAAGTTGCATTTGGCAAAGGATGAAGGCATTGCTTTATAGAAGTTTAAAATTTCACATTTTCATATAATCTGATTCATTTCAAGCTCATATATCTGAAAGCAGACCCATTTAGTATCCTCCACACCTCCCTCCCACTTGTTGCCAGCTGCTACCCATTTCATTCAGTGGCAGGCTCTAAACACAGAGCATCGTGACTACTTTTTCCTTTCCTTTATACTGCTTGCCTACTTCTCTTTATGTTGTCTCTGAAATTATGGAATTCAAGACCCCATTTTAAAATCAGGTGTTGATTGCCTTTTCTAATCTTTTCAGAGCTCTGAAATTGTGGGAAAAGAGACTTCTAAGAGTTTACTGTCAAATCAGAAAGAATAATTAGGTTAAAAGCGCAAATAAATTTTAAGAGTTTCAGTGTTAGAAGACACTTCTCATTGATTTGCTTGAACAAGAATTTATTTCATTATCTCTGGGAACACTAACTTTTCCAACTCGGTAACCAGGGTACTGAATAAACAATTGGAAGTTTTCAAAGTGCACGGTGCATAAGAGATGGTTGATAGATGTATATGAGTGAGGGGACGGACAAATGGGCAGAGTAGAATGGTAATAGTGAGAAGATTGTAAATGCAGCTTCTCTTTTCTGATTTTGCTTAACAGGAATCTGTTTTTTTTTAAATTTTGTTTTGTTTTATTCTTCCAAAAGCAAGTTGAATGCCAGATATTAGAAAGGCATACCTTTCATGTTAACCATTACTGGATAAACACCTCTAATGTCTTGGTTTACCATTTAATGGCATTTCAATGCGGAGGAAATTCAAGAGCACTTTAGAAAGTGTATATAGTTGAAGACCCCGTGGTGTCTATAATGTGTTTAAAAAGAAAGATGTGGTGGATGTCAGTGGTATTAGGATATCAATGTGATATTTTTGCCAAAAATGCTCTTAAATTGTTTATCTACTGCTTGTCTTATTGCTGAGGTCATCAAAAATCATATTAAGCACTTAATAAGAAGGACATAATAATATTTATCCTGCTTTCATCCATATTTATCCTGAACTTCATCTTAGTGCTAATAGGTCATCAACCAAATTATGTTAGCCACTTAATAAAAATGCCATCACAATATTTACCCTGAACCTTGTCCTTATTCAATTATAAAACTTCAAGTACTAAGCAGCCAAGGTTAATGAGTTTTCCTCATTAATTACTCCAGCAAGTTATCCACAAGTTAATTTTATTCTCCCATATATGACTGAAGTGAAGGACATAGAAGTACATATTTCCTCTTTCTGTTTTTTGCAGGGGAAGATGGTGAAAGGAATGGGAGGGGCTATGGATTTAGTGTCCAGTGCCAAAACCAAAGTCGTGGTCACCATGGAGCATTCTGCAAAGGTACAGTGTCCTCTACTCTCGAAATGCAGCTGTTGGAAATTCACAGTACACCAAAACCATGCACATCACATCACCTGATTGTGTTTTTTTTTTATCGTTTACTCTGACTCATTCAAGGTGATAGCACTTACATTTCAGAAAGAAAGATAACAGTAAGGGTAGTTATTTATTAATCTTTGGCTAAATGGTTTTATTTTGCATGAAGCCAAATCTCAGTATGCTTTGAATATCTACCTTGCATGCAGATTAAAAGTAAAGGCTTTCGGGCTAGCCAGATAGCTCAGCGATTAAAGAGCCTACTTAGAAAGATGCAGTGACCAGGGTTTGATCCCTGGCCCGCTTCGCTGGCTCCACCCCTTGGGTGCTCTGAGACATTGAGACTGGGCAGAGTGGTGTCCGCCTGTAATCCCAGCACTTGGGAGGCTGAAAAACAGGAGGATCACTACAAGTTCGATCTGTGTAGTGGGACCCTGTGCTAAATACATTAAAAAAAAAAGTCAAGCCTTTCATTTCTCTAAAGGTAGTGAAAATATGTTGGGAGAAATGGAATTGACTCAAGTTTTAAAATTATCGTAATTGCTCACTGTGTGCAAAATGAGAACCACAACAAAATGTGGCTTTCAACATTTACTTTCATTTGGGCAATATGACTTCTTACCAGGGTTAGCATTTCCAGAAGTGTTAAAATGGGTGAAGTGATGATAGTGAGTGTTCTTACTCTGAAAGGTATCATATTGTACTTTGATAAATCAATTATTTATGTCTGTCATGTACTAACAGTGACTAGCTTTAACAGTGACCAAAACTGGATAAAAATTACTGATCTCCTGGAGCTGATTGTCCTCCTTTCTTTCGTCCTCTTTGTCTTTCATACTACCATTTATTAAGATTTTACTGTGTGTCAGCATGAGACTAAGCAATCTGTGTACAAGCCCATAGCTTAGTATAGGTATTGTTATATTTTATAAAAGGAGCTTTAGAGAGAGTAAGTCATTTGCCTGAGGTTGGCTACCTAGTGGAATTGAGATTGGACTGTGGTGTCTGTAACACCACAGCCATGTAGTGTTTCTTTTTTGTTCTTGAGTTGGTGTCTTTATACTAACTGGTCACTTTCCTACCTGAATCATTGCTGCCTGAATCCTTTAGCGTCTGCCAATCTGAAACATTGATATTGGTTGGTACCTTCTTTTTAGGTCATTTTTCATTTTCCTTTATTTGTTTTCATTCTTAGTTTTTAAATTTACTGGTTCTCATGTTGAGTCCTGCTAATTTGAGGTAAAACAGTAGCATGTTTATCCTCTTTTTATTTAGTGATGCAGCGTTGTCTCAGCATGGAGTTGGAGGATTTGCACTTGGCTTGGTCCCCATGGGGGAGTTCTGTTATAGATGTGTGCTATGAAATGATTCTGTTGTAAAAACGGCAATAAATATAAATTATCATAAATTGTTTAGAAAGCAGTGGGAAGTGTTTTGTGGTGCATAAATGTGGAACAATAGAAACAGAACCAGCATAGGTGAACTCTGAGAGGTGCGTTGCGAAAGCATCCAAAATATATTTCAGAAGGAGAAGGATGCCAAGCATGCAAGTCCAATCTAAATCTTTCCTGGAACATGATACCTATTTGGAAAAAACTTTCTTTTTTCCCTTCTGTTGTTACTGTAATATTGATGCATAGTCACTGAAGCCTGGCACGTTTTGGATTTTTCTGCATTGATTTTCCAAACATTATGCCCATATTTAGCAAAATCTTTCTCTCCCCCTTCCTCTCTACTTTCTCCCTCTCCGGTCTCCCTTCCCTTTCACTCCCTCTTTTTCTTTCTCTCTCCTTCTCTCCCTTTCTCCATAATCTTTTTTTTTCTCAACTGGAATTTCTAATAGAAGAAAATAAAGGTATTTCAAACTATTGACTAGAAATCCTTTACGACAGCTTTCTGCTGAGATTTTACTGTGAAGAAACAAAATCACGTTACCTTTTCTTCATTGTTTTCCTGTGAAGAAATTATATTTTTTAAGATTAGAATTGAAGTTATTTTTCTCTAGATACTGTCACTTGAACAAACCAATAAAAATAACTTGTGATTATAATAATCATAATAAATTGTCATACTTAATAGTTGGATAGTTTTGAAAGTTTACCAACAGAGTATCTCTTCTTATCACCTTCACATCTTACCTGTAGTCCTACAGTGCATGGTTGCTGCTTGGTATTGTCCACCTGGATCTGTGACCAGGCTGGCTGAAGGTGATGTAGGAACCTCACCATATCTTTCCTACATTTTTATTCTAGCTCCAGATACCTTTTTTCATTCCTCTAGAGAGGAATAGTCTTTGATGCTTTGTCTTTCAGTTTGGTAGAGTTTTGCTATATCTTAGCACGTTAGTTTACTTGCTTATGCCACCATGAGACAGTTAAGAAGAGATACTATGTGTCAGGTATTATGAAAGGCGCTGGGGAAATGAAATGATAGAGAGATATGATCATTTATTTTCAGGCAGCTCCAAGTAGCCTGGGAAAAGAGTGTATAATTGGGCACCAAGTTCTTCTGTGGAAGTGCAACCGAGAGCTTTCTGTGGGATGTGTGGAACATTTGCAGGGAGACTTGTAGGATGGCCACACTTCACAGATGACAAGTGCAGAAGTATTACAAGTAATAGAGCCTGGGTCAATGGGACTAGGAGGGCAGTGTGTGTAGAGAGATTTACAGCTAGGGCCTTCTTGTCTGAGAACAAAAGGAGAAGGATTAGATGAAAGTGCACACACACACACACACACACACACACACACACACAGTCTGCCTTTGTACAATGACCAAAGTTTCACAAATGTAAAATAGATTGTGTTGTCTTTTTCCTTAGCCCTCAGTGGATTCACAGGGATTCAAAACCAAAGACCTTATTACTGTCCTATATGATTTGACTTCACTCTTGTTTCTCTGTGATTCTGTTATCATTTTCCCTCTTATCCACCTACCTTCAAACATACTCTTCCTCAAAGTTTCTGGAACATTCTACGCATAGTCATTCCTGAAGACTGTTACACTTTTCATTCTCTGTGTTGCCGGTGCTTTTCCCCACATGACCCCATTATTCACTCCCTCACCACACATAGGCCCAGAAGGCAGAGCAGCTTTCACCATCCTGATGGCCTTTCACCCACATTAACCTGGACTCTGAGAGGCTCCAAGCCAACAGCACACTGAATCTGGGTGTCATGCCTCCAGACCTCTTTTTTTCTTTTGTTAAATTTTTTTAGTAAAAACTATCACCACTAATTTAAAAAAGCAAGTGTTTTATTCTCAGTGTTGAAAACTGGAATTGTATTCCTAAGAGTATAACTTTCAGAGCACAAAAGCAAAGAAATTCAATCATACTTGCCTTTTATTGTAAACAAGCAAAGCTTGGGAACCTGTTTTTGAAATTATAAATGAGAGCTCCATTCCCAAAACGGGTTTCAATTTTATTTTTATTTAGATAGGAGGTCTGCATTCTGACGGGATAAAGAGAACCATAATGATACTGTTATGAATTTTGTGAATGATTTTCTGATTTATTGTAATCTGTCTGATGGCACAGGTCTCAGAAATCTTGAATGGTATTTTATCTTTTTTACTTTTATGAAGAGGAATTATAAGATTATTAGACAATTATTAATCTTATGTTATACCAAATGTGCTATGAAAGCTAATAATGTTTAAAATATCCTTTCTTTGGGAAGATTCCTGCGATAATTTTCAACAACACTAAAAAGTATATTAAGGCATTCCTTTGTTACGACAGTTCATAATTGACAATAGTTTCAGCTGGCTTGATTCTTTTTCATTCCTAAAAGTTGTCATTCTTATATAGTTTATGTTATTATATAGTTAGACTGATCATGTGTCAGAATTTGTTTGGAAAAAAAATACCTTAAAAGAGAAATTTGGGAGGCTGGAGGTACGGCTCCTTGCAAGAGTATGCATTTAGCATGGGTGTGATGCTAGCTCCCGTCCCCAGCACTGCCAAAATATAAAAAGTAGAAATTCTCATGTTTGGTTTTTCCTTTATGATGGAAATCCCTGCAAAAAGTAAAATGTTGCCATGTAGAAAGAAAAGACGTAACAGTTCACAAGCCATTAAATCTCTTAAACATACATTACAGAATTTAACTAAGCTAATAACTTTAAATTCTACTTAAACTTGGAGTTTATGGGCATGAATAGCCACATTTTTTAAAATGGAAGGAAAGCTAGTGCTAAGAGAAGATTTGTAAGGCACCACAGCAACTCATCAGTAGAAAGAGAAAATAATTCCTCGTCCCTGAAGGTCAGGGACAACAGGATGCAGACTTCACAGAGAAAAGCATCCTCCATGTTACGGTAAATTTTGTTTTGTTTTGTTTTATGTTGAGGAAAAAAAATCTATTCTAAGATCTCAAATCACTGAAGATTATTTTCAGGGAATTGTTTTCTATATTCATTATCTCTTTTGCCTAGTATTTCCCTTAAAACTGTCCCTGTAACCACAAGTTCTTACTGCATCCACATATAAAAATCTTTTCCAGTAGCAAATGTTCTCTACATTGGCCAGGCCTCCCTGCTGAAGTTCTGTGTGGATCACTAGAATCTGTACTGAGCAAATGCTATAGAAAGGCCGAATTTACCTTGTGAGGATAAACTCTGTGTGAGCAGAGTTTCCTATTTTGTATTTTGTGTAGCTTGATTTTGTTTATTCAACAAATTCTACTTTTCTATATACCACATTGATTATCACAGTGAACTGACAGCCATGCATTTTTGTATTATACTATTCCCCAGTACTGTATAACTGTGTGTGGCTCAAGGGTGTACAGACAATATTCCACTTGATTGAACCATTAAGATGGATGGACCGAAGGAAGGAGCCAGGGATAGAAGCCGCTAGGCTTTCTTTGATATTTTAGCAACTTAGGAGTCAGATGTGATATTGGCTTCCTTGTTTTGAGCAAAGAATTAAACATTCTCTTGCCAAGTTCTGCCCTTATAGTCTATGCTATCAGTGGATTATGACACATTTGGAGATTAGGAATAAGCAGGTAGAAGAAGTGAAATAACTTTAATTCATTTTGTCTCTTTTTAAATTTGTATCTAGCCTCCCACAGTCCTGAGTTGCTCCTACCTCTTCATTTGATCATTCCTGTACCTGTCTCTCCAAAGTTTTGTGTTCCACTTCCTGTATTCTTGTTAGCTTTGCTTCTCCCAGTGAGCTCTAAGCTGCTGGGAACATACATGTACACACCTGAGAACCAGAAAGGGCCTTAGGTCGTTCCCAGACACTTAGTCATGTGGCATTTTAAAGCTCCAGCTCTCAGAACTACTTGAATCAGAAATGTAATGTTCACGCACCACTTATTGAGCACTGATTTTCCAGGGGTCTGTTACCTGTTGTAGCTTCAAAGCTGAACAGTCTCAGGGCTCAGCAACTCGGAGTCTATTGCACAGTGATGTGTAGTCAGTGACTGAAACATCCCATGTGGTGTGGAAGAAGGAATGGTCCAGGGGCATGGGAGCAAGATATCAGATAGACACATTTTAGAAGATGTGCTCAGGGCAAGTGACACTGAGCCAAGTCCTAAAGCTAAGGAAATATGTTGGGATTGAATTTGAGGTGACAGGATATGAGATGGTGTGTGTTCCAGGTAGCAGGAAACATAAAACCTTGAGGCATTACTTCATTTAAAAACAACCAATTCCCAGGAATTGGGTCTCCTATGTAGTTGATCCTTAGGGCTTTCTCAGAGAAGGTGCATGAAAGGCAACAAGTATTGCAGACAGACACATTAGGAAGTACAGAAAAGATAAGCATGAAATGGGGTGTCATCAAAACAACATCTTAAACAAATGCTCAGTTGCCTCAGGTGTATGAAATGTTGACATCAAGTGGAAAAGTCATTCTGCTATGGAAAAAACACAGCTGGTTATTTGGAATTAAGTGCGCTTTGATAACATGAGACTCACTATTATGTTAGCAGGGATATTTATCACACTTCAACCAGAGCTACTGGCAGAATGTACAGCCAGGATTTCATTCAGACATCTAAAGAATTAAAGAGGGATCATGATGAAGCACATAAGAGATAATATCAAAATGCTAAATCACTTTAAAATGGTGAAGAACTCAAAATCCTGCATGAGATCTATATGCGTTGAACAAGTAAAAGAAAAGCTTGAGGAGCAGGCACAAGAGGCAGATTTAGGTATTCAACAAGGTTTTTGTGATGTTAACAAATAACATGTTGAAACCAAGAGTCACGTTTTGTTATGCCTCTGTGTTTTCTGACATCTCTTATTGATGAAAGAAAAAAAAAGAAGCAGAATAAGGATGAACAAGACCTCATAACCTTGGATTTTTTTGTACATAGATTAAATCCCCTCTATTTTATTATTAGTAATTTAATCTGATTTTCATAAGTACATAGGAAGAGAAAACTACAATTTAAGGGAATTTGTTAAAGAGTGAAGTTCTGGTCTTTGTACTCCACCTGTAGCATTCTTTGCTCTACTGTTTCACTCCTATTAGGATTTATTTTTAAATGAGAACTCAGCAATTAAGCCTTCTTCATAAATCATGAATATATGCAACTGCCAAGGCACAGTGTGAGGCTCAGCCCAGCATGGTGAGAATGGAGTGATAAAGAGGGAGTTAGTCATATTGTAGCCTCATAGTGAACCCATTGTTGAGTACTTAAACTTTATGAATTCCAGTTTCTCTCTCTCTCTCTTTTTTTATCTCTGTTATGTCTTGGAGCTAAATGTGGTTGGAATCATCTAGCTACATTGTTCTAACTGCAAGAATACACTTGGTGCCAATTTGCAAGGCCAGCCGTATGATTACCTCCAAATATATATTGTGTTTTCATTAGTTTTGTAGATCTGAGGTATTTGTTTAGGCCATTTTCTGTCAGATTTCATGTAAGGATTCAAAAGTTCACAATGAATTCCATTGTTGTTTGTGTATATTAAGTTATATTTATACCAGCTAACATTTATTACTAAGTACTTGACAGTTGGATTTCATTTAAGCCTAGCAATGACTCTGTGAATTAAAGTGGAGAAGGAATCATAAGTACATGGATCTTGCACAAATAGTGTTGCACACAGACATTTGGCTCCAGCCCCTACTCTTTACCACTATGATATATTATGTATTCATAAGGTCTCTATTGATAGGGTGCAATTAATGCTGTCAGTTGAAATTCACGATTCCCCCTAAAATAGAGTTCATTGTTCATTAAAATCCAAGTGGTTTCTTTCACACTAGATGTAGATCTTGCTCTCAAATAATGAGAACAAAGTGAGAGCTCCCTACAGAAAATGTTCTTCAGAGGTCTATAGATTATTCACTTTGTTTGAAGTCAGCCTTGGAATTCATTGTGACATGCCTTATTTAAATTATATCAAATGTAAGAAGATCTGACAACTGTAGAAGTTCAAATATTCATCATTAATTTGAGCTGTTTAATTTGGCTTATGTGACATGTAAAATTTGAAATCTTGGAAGAATAGATAATTTAAAATGAAATAAAAGTGATGTTCTCTTTTTAAATTAAGTTTTCTTATGGGGAAAGATGCACAGACATAGAACTTGTTTATATAGGTAATTTCTATCCACTTCGTATATGTATTTATCACCCTTCTTTACTGTCTTAAAGTGATAGAGTTGCCATTTAAAAAAAGATCTTTCAAAGATTCTCAGTAGATTTTCCTTTCCCATTCATTGTTTCATGAATACATTCATTCAAAAGTTATTGAATGGCTTTTATGCCTTGCAATGCCTTAAGAACACTAGAGCCTTTAGATTACTAGGATGCTGCAGAGTAAACTGGTTATGAGGAATAAAGTAAAACTAAATGTAGTTATCTGAAATTCACATCTGACAGTGTAGTCGGTCTGCTTCCACTTTGGGAAAGGTGTAAATTATGTAACAAATTCATGTTTAAATTCAGGAAATTTGAAATGATAAAAGATAGCATCAGTGTTGTACTAAGTGTCCTTATATTTAATAGGTAAAAACAAAAACATTCATGTATAAGAGATGATTCCTGCATGTCCTGAGTTCACATTCCATGTTAAGGGGAATATTTAAGATGCTGGCTCTTGATATTCAAAAAAGAGCTTACTCATAATCATAAGAAAATGTTTTTAAGATCAGATAATCAGAATTAATATTTCAGTTGTGGTCCTCGGACCTGCCCTTGCGGCCACTTTTATATTGACAGTAGGTGGGCCTGGGGAAGGAAGTTCATGGGTAAAACCCTGTTTTCTATTCTTAATTTGTTTATGTTTGCAGAAAGAGAACTGTGACTAAAAGAAACTGAAAAAAATGTGCATTTACATAAGCTCACACATTGTACTGATGAGCAAACTGAAGTTCAGCTAAACTCTAGATGGAACATGCAAGAAAGTAAACACAATATGCTACAATACGTAGTCCATCCATGATCAGGTTTAAATGATCATGAGATCTCACAATGATAAAAGAAGTTGTTTTTAGATATTGTCATTAAATCGTCCAGTTTGGCCAGGAATGTGGACTCCTCCTGTGTATGCCTCCCAAGTAGTGGGGATTATAAGCATGCCTTTTAATTTAGTGTTTCTATTTAGCAATTCTAGATTGTTGACACAACTAGAGCAAGATACTGGAGACTAGACCCTTATGTCTGCCCTTCCCATTGTGGTATATCTAAAGAAAAATGTAAATTCTCATCATGAAGTTAACTACCAAGTGTAAAATGTCCATACTAAAACAGTTGAAAGTGATAAAGGTGGGTTTGGGGGTGATGATTATATGAGAATAAAATCCTCATCTATCACAAAGAGACTAGTAATTAATGTCTAAATTTGATTAATGAAGAAATAAGCATGGTTAACATATTTAAATTGTGGATATCAAAAAAATTGATAGAAAAAAATGCTTTAAAAATGGAACTGTAGTTCCAGTTAAGGAAGGCAAGGCACTACTGTTTCTGTGTATCTGTTTTTATAACAAATAAAAATTAAATTTTTTGTAATTTTTAAAGGGTGCTTTGGCACTTGGGCTCTACACATGTTTCCTCTACTTGGAGACATGGTCATATTTTTGAGAATCATTCTCTGGAAGAAAAAATGGCAGCATATTAGAAGTGAAATTTTACATCAGGTTATGCAAGATTAAGAGACTTGAGAGGTCAGCTCTGTGGCCTGGCATTTCTCAAATAAAACATGTATATGCCTAGCTGTTCACTTGGCATCTGCTCTAAATTATTTCAGGGACAGAAACTGCCTGCAGAAAGAGTAAAAAGATGGCTGTGCAAAGGTTTTACAACATGTATTTTGAAGACAATTTCTCTGGGAGTTGCTATTTCTCCTATACTTATACCTATTCTAAATAAGAATTGCTCCCTAAATACTGTTTTTGATGGTTCTTCTTTTTTTTAAACAGGGAAATGCACATAAAATCATGGAGAAATGCACATTACCACTGACTGGAAAGCAATGTGTCAACCGCATTATTACAGAAAAGGTAAAGTGCCTTTCTCTTTTATTTCCTCTAACGTCTGCCATTGTTTTTTAAAAGGCATTTTAGAATTTTGTGTTACCTTTTGAAGTATATCATGTCAGTAGTAATAGGATTAATTTAGTTTGTGAGTAGAATGAGTAATAAAAGGCATCCATGTAATGTTTCTATATATAGAATTTTTCATGAGCAACTCTGGAAATATACATATACGCAACAAAATTGAACTTCCTTGGTAACTTTGACATTGTGATATAGTCAAGGAAAGTTTTATTGATTCTTCTATTTTTTGACTATTAATTTATCAAACTGGATGTGATATATATATATTTTTTGATGTTTGTTTGTTTTTTCCTTCCCTGAATCATGAGTATAAATTGTTGGGTTTCACATTAGAAAACTCAAGCAAAATTGACTTTTAATCATGTGGATGTGAATTGTAGTACAGGCTTCACAGTGAGCCAAGAAACTTACTGTTTCTTGTATGCTTTCTACCTTAACACACTAACATTTGAGAGCCTCTCTGGATTTGTCTTCTGAGGTAGGAAATGTTGATCAGCATCACAGCTAGAAGCTGCCCACCGAAGAGAAGCACTGTGGGTAACTTGCTACAGTTACTTTTCTATCTCAGATTTGAATTTAGGGTGTTGGTTGTCATAATTCCTGTAAGTCAGTGAAGAGGGGGCTTTTTTTGTGATTGTGTCTTAATGAAACCACAAAATAGAGTTATCTGTATTGTGTTTTTTCTTCTTTTTTCTCATCTCCTTCTGGCAAGGGCGATAGAAATAGTGTCTTGCAGTAATCTAATTCACTAACCCTTAAGCAACGTAGAGCAGGCCTTTGAAGTGGGTTAGGTTCAAAGTGGGTTAGGTTTTAAAGGATATTCTGTCCTATGGTACCTCCTCAAAATTGTTTATGTGGAATTCCTTAAACGTGACTTACAGAAGAACAAGTGCCATGTCTTAGTTAGTAGTCTCAGCAACATGCTTCTCTTGTTGCTGAGACAAAATACCTGACAAGGAAGGAAAGGTTTATTAGCTCATAGTTTTGGAGGTTTCAGTCCATACTCAGCTGCTCCAAGGCAGAGCAGCAAGGCACAGGGCAACATTTCATGGAGGTGAAAGATAGCAAAAGCAGCAAGAGCAAAAAGGAAGGGAGACCAGACCTCTTTCCCTCCCTTATTATAAGCAGGCTACCAGCGTAGGGCAAGTGTAGCATTCACACCATCTCTGTGCCTTCTTCCTCTTGCACAGGCTCAAGTGTTTACAGAGTGAGTCCCCTGACCCCCCACTGAATTACTTAGTTAAGCCTCTAAACTTCTGAAGTTGACACAGTAAATTAACCATTAACCTGCTAGAAATGATAGAATATTTTATCTCACCCTTTATGCTTGGTGTCTTTGCCATTTCTTGAATACCTCCAAAACTATAGAAAGAACTTATTGAGAGGATCTACTGATTTGGAAATAGGAAAGAATAGTCAATCTTGTTTTCTCAACAAAAGTAGTAGTGTGGTAAGGATAATTTCAGCAACATTCTTTCCCGGTCTGATCTTCCCCATTTCCTAAGTAAGCCTTCCCCTCCTTTATATATCTTTCCCTCATTCTTACAAGGTTAGTGCTCTGCCTGCAAAATCACGCACTCCTCTTTATGGCCCTTGAAATTCTACCCATCACTTAAGCTTCTGGCAAGTTCCATTTTTGTTATAAAGAGGTTTCATACCACCTTAGCACAGAACAATTTTATCCTCAGAGTGCACTACCACTAACTTTGGTACCTGCCATCTAATTCCTGTGTTTTCTTATGATACAGCTATGTGAGTTGGCTTTCTGTTGCTGGTGTCAAATATCTGACACACACAATTTAAAGGGCAACATGGCTTAAGTGGCTCATGGTTTCATAAGGTTCAGCCTATGATTGTCTGGGTTCAACATAGAACCATCATGGTGGAAGAGCATTGCAGAAGAAATCAGTGCAACTCAGCTCCAGGATGCAGAGAGTAGGTGAAGAGGCGCAGAGAGGAAGGGGACAGGAACCAGATGTAATCCTCAGGGTCATGCCTCCATGAGCCGCCCAGGCACACCTGGAAACGTGCTTTACTAACTAAGTTGAGTGTCAAGATTAACTGTCCCAACAACTTATATTGTTATTTATAGGTATTGTCCTTAAAAAAGACCTTTTATACCTTTTCTATCCATCTAAGCTGTTGATTTACTCATTTGTTCATTTTAGAAGTGTTCTTAAGCACTTGGAACTAGACTGTTCCCAACAGTTGGATACGAAAAGGAGGAGGACACATTTCAAAGGGTTAGATAGATCTCAAACATCAGTAGCATTTAAAGTAATAAATACTGCAGAGAACACAGTAGAGATCCATGCTAGATGCTACATTAAGAACCTAAAGCACAGCTACTGACAGCCTGGCCAGCAGTGGCTAGCAAGGAACACTCTTAGGTGCAGTATATCATAGGCAGTGTTTTGTAAGACACTGCATAGCCTGTACCCTTTCTTCTCAGCTCTCAGTTTCTTTCTTTCTTTTTTTTTCCCCTCCCTTGACATTCTCCACTTCAGCCATCCTAAAGTACTTTGAGATACATTGCATTTCCTTCTGGACCATGTTCTTCAGGGACTTTGCCCATTCTGAAATTCTCTCTGAATCATTGTTCTTACCCCAACCCCAAAGATCAGTAATTTCTGCTCATCTTTCACCTCAGCTATTCATGTTATTTTCACCTCTGGCAGGTATTTCCTATCCCTCCACAAATCTTCTGGGTACTTCCCTGAATACTTGTACTTGTCCTAAGTTAGCACTGACAGTTGTGTTGAAATAACCCTGGGCTCTGCTCATTTCATTCGTAATTCTTAATCCAACATTGAACATGGTGCCTGACCCAGTCTCAGTAAACATTCATTCAATAAATGTACCATTGCTTTTCTTGGGGAGAAAGCTGATAGATTTTCCACGTTGCGAGCCTTGAAAGACAAACAGGAATTTTACAAATTAGAAAATAAATCTTTCAGGTAAAGGGAAGAAAACATGAAGTCACAGATGAGTTAGGAAAATATGACCTGTTTAGAGCAAGGGCACACCTAGAGTCTGAAGGCTAAGGTAGAAAAGACAAGGGCAAATAATGGGGGAGTAGAGGTGGCTTGTTAAGAAATGTAGTTCTTATCAGGAAAGGAGTAGGGAATCCTTCCATAACTTTTGGTAGTTGGGGGAAAAATTGATTAGATTTTTTTTTTAGAAGAAACAGACACTTTCGTAAAATAAAGGGAGACAAGATGAGACAGAGTCCATTTAGAAAGATCTTGACTGGTATAAACAAGTAATCAAGATTCTAACACAACCAAAAGAGAGATTTGAATGAGATATAGGAGACGGATTTGACCTAATTTGATGATGAGTAGAACACAGCAGTTAAGACAGAGATGATGCTCAAGTTTTCTGGCTAGAGAGGAAAACTTGTTGACCTGTTGTATTCTTAGCAGCTCCCACAGATGGCTCCTAAGAACGTGACACATTCTTAAGCACGCTGTGGTTTCTTCATCAGTCAGCGGTGCTTACTCAGCCTTGCGGTAGTCTCCTACTACAAAGAGTGTTTAATTCAGTGCACACAGGATTCATGCTTAGTATCTATGACTCTGTAGGGAATAATATATCAGGTCCTGAGGATCTACTGATAGTAAATATGATGTCACTTTTTTCCTGTGCCAAAGCACTAAATTTTTTATAGAATCTTTACTCTTTTTAAGTCTGGCCACAAAGATATCCATTCGGTGTGGGCAACAGATGGAACAAGAAGAGCCATTGTTCATGTTACTATGAGTCTGGCTTGATTTTCATTTTTAGTATGTTGTCTTAAATTTGATAATGTCAAAACTGGAAAAAAGAAAGGGAAGATAAATAAGTTAGCTGCTTTCTCAGATTTATTTGATGAATTTTTCAGCAGGTTAAAGTCATGTTTTCTACTGGGTTTCACCTAATCACAGATGAGATGCTAGTACTATGTAGAGGAAATTACAGCTTTAGAATGTTTATACCTAACAAGCAAGTTAAATATGGCATAAAGTTGCAGATTTTGGCTGACACTAAGATTTCAGCTAAATGCTGAAATCAGTATCCTGGTACTGAAGTAAAAGCAGCCAGTCTGACCAAACCTACCTGACCTACCAATCATAGAGTTTTTTTGAGGTTTATGGAATGTATTGAAGATACTAAAAGAAATATTAGCTGTGATAGTTGGTATAGCTCAGTGGAACTTCTTGATGAATTTTAAAATAAAACCTCAAATTATGTAGGCTCTTTGAAAAAAAAAATAAGGCTCTACCAACTGAACTTTTACCAAGAAGAGAATGAACGGTTCAGCCATCAGTACCTAGATTTTATGCTCTCAATATATTATTCTCATGTACCAAAAGGGTAAAAATGTTCTGTTAATGTAAGTATGTAGCACAGTGATTCTGTTGACAAATAAACTTAAAGCCCGATATTATTCACTTTTATAACAACATAAAATCTGGAATTGACATTTTTCATGCAAAATGTGCATCATATTCAACATCTATGAGAGCCAACAGTTGGCCAATGGTATTTTTGTATGCCATCTTAAATGTTATGGATGTTAACTACCATGTATTTTACTGGTTTGCACAACAAAGTGAAATGATAAAATGTTTTGCTTTTATTAAACCTCCTGTGATGCAACTAACTGAGGAAAATCTGCATTCTAGAATGGCTACTAAAAAAGTGCTCCTAAAAATACAAAAACTGATAGCAGAAATCCTGGAAATAGAGATTCCTATTATAGAAAAGTGCAGACAAGCTACTGATAAAAACAATAAAAAAGACATGCCAGGTGCCCCAGCAGCAAGGACAGAAAAAGTGCTAGTGAGGCTTATAAAATGCCAATTTTTAATCAGTTCTATAAGAAACATTGTCCTTTTTGTGAAAATTGAGCGTTTTTTGGTTACAAATACTTATGTAATGTGTTTATAAATAAATATTTAGCATAAATATTTTTTACTTTTATAAAAGTAAAATTAAATTTATGGCTCTTGAGTACCCAGGAGTAATACATCTAAAACTAGAACAAGTCAGTTGTTGCTGCAGGTTTGTGGAGCCCAAGACTGTAAGAAGACCAGGAAAAGAACAGGTTCATTTCAACATTCTCAGTTTGATATTCTGAGGATATCCAGTGAGAGGTAGTGATTAACGTTTGGAAATTTGGATCTGGAGCTTATACGAGAAGTCAGCAATGGAATAATTCATTAGTGTGTGAAGATAACTGGAGCCTGAACTAGAGGTGACATTGTATTGCAAAACTGAGTAAATTCTGGGCAGCCAACTTTGAATTTTCAACACCTCAAGAAAAGGAATGTTGTATGCTCACCAGTGTGCTCTGTGCAGACCACGTGCTTTACAGGCGCTTGCTGAGTGGGTGAGTGGCAGTGTGTCCAGCCCTACAGTGGCTCGTAAAGGACTGAAGCTCCAGTGTCGAGTCCAAGGGAAATTCCAAGTTGCCCTTTGAAAGATTCTTTGGGGACAATCCCTGATTGCTTCCTGATGTTAGAATGAAATTATGAAAGACGCCTTCCTCATCAACATCTGGACTATAATTAACTAATGATAGCAAATTAATTAGCTAACTATAACATACCCCTTATATTGTGATAAGGTAATTTCTATAAAACAAAGTGGTTTCAAAATTATTCTTAGAAGTTGAGCAATTTATTATAGCTTTTAAAAAAGCTTTGGTCTTAATTTCTGTGAGGTTTTTGCTTGCACTTTATACCACTAAATGGAATTATCCTTAAATATTTTAAAAGTAAACGTCCCTCTTTTAAAAAATAATAAATCATTGCCTTTCTAATGAATGATCTTGGGAGACAATTAGAGTGAGATAATTTTGTTTTGCTTTCTTGGTTGTGCCAAAAAGCCTCAGGACCTTGCACTTGCCAGGCAAGCACTTATTTCAATGCGCTATCTCCCCAGCCCCTAGACAAATATATTAATAAAGGTATTTTTTTAAAAAAAAGCAACAAGTCAATTTGCTATACATTTCCTCCTCATTCTCAAGGCTTATATTCATAATTTCATAGTTATCTTCCTTCCAAATCATTTCTGTGCCTGTTCTTAATAACAAAGTTCAGAGATGCTTTTTCTCTTGTTTCATGTTTATAAATTTACCATAGTTTATAATTCAGGAAAAAGTAAGACAACTTGACAATAATGCAGACATAGTTTCTATAAAGGAAAAGTATGCATGCAAGAAAAAAATTGCGTCTTTTTTTTTTTTTTTTTTTTTTTTTTTTTGTGGCAGGCTTAGCCCACCCTGGGGATGGGGCTGGCCTGGCATGTGGTGCTGGGGATCAAACCGTGGTATGTGTTTTGCCTAAGTTTGCCTAAGCAAGTGCTTTAGACCACTGAGTTATCTTACTGGCCCCAAAATTGTCATTTTGGGTAAAGCAATTAATGGGTTATATAGACATTCCTGGATAATCATTTTCTTCTCTTAAAATATTATGTCTTCAGACAAAACTTTTGTTTGTTGGGTTTTGTTAGGAAGAAATGAGCAAGTAAAAGGAAAGTTTGCTAAGGTATTTTCTTTTAAGCTTAAATCATATTTTGCAATAAAACCAGCCATGTTGGGAATGCAAGTATCTCTCATCCCAGTGATATTTTGCTTCTGATTTGGGTTCACGCACAGTGAGGTAAGGAGTAAGAACGTGCCTGCACTGCACCCCTGCCTTCTCCCAGACCTGGTTCTTAATGTATGCTCTTGCTATTCTTGTACTGTGTCGCAGCTTTGGGGAGTGGTTTTTATGATTCACTTCTACAGTTGCAGACAGGTTCACTAAGGGTTGCTTACCTGTTGTGAAGCAGAGCTGAAATTGCTAGTTTAGTCTAAATGACAACGTTCTGCCCTTCACTTGTTGCTGGGTCTTGATATTGGCCTTCTAGCCAGGAGAGTGTTTAAAATGCCACCTCAGGGGTTGACTTCAAAGGTAGTCTAAAATCAAAGTTCATACCATGCAAAGTAACAAAGTTTTGATCCTGCAAGTAATGACTGAGTTTAAGTTCAATCCAGAGGAGGTGAACATTGGACATTTAAGTATGAGGAGGACACCAGCTGCGAGAGCTGTGACAGGACTGCAGGAGTCGGGTTGGGGCTGCTGGGAAGCAGATCAGTTCTTACCACACGAACTTCCCCTCAGCAGACAGACCACCTTGAAACAAGGGAGCCTCCCGTAGTGGAAGTATCTAAGAAATCACCTTGGAAAACTTTTGAAGAATTCTTGGGTGGATGGTTATATTTGGTGCTTTTTAGGTCCCTCCCACAGGTTAAGCTGTAGCAGTTGGTGCTGCCGTGGCCTGAGGCAGTGGGCCAGAATCCAGATTGCAAGACTTAAGGGCAAGCTGACATCCTTGCAGTTGTCCTAGATGTATCTTCCCCCCTTGGGGAGTGTGTGTTTTCCTTAGGCTTTAAAGGGAAATTTTTACCATTTAACAGGTCTTTCAGCACTAAGATGGTCATTCTTTTATAACTATTTTCAGGCACTTCAAAGCACCTTTTTTGTTTTCTGTAATTCTTCACACAGAAGCATTTATAAACCTGTTTGCATCATCCGAGTCTCTCTTTCCAATTATCCCCTGCTCCTTCCCTTTCTTCCTTCTTTTTTATTCCTCTCCTAATCATTTTTAATCACCTTGTTGACATTTCACCAAAAGTGTTAGACTTAGCAAGAGGAGAGTAGATTTTAGAAGCTGGCAATGATGGTAATAAACTGCCACCAGTAGTCAGCATGCAGTTATTTTTCTGGCATCAACAGTGTTCCACAACTAATTGCTGATGAGGGAGTTGACATTTATTTCTAATACTTACTGTTGACATTTTTTTCATTGCTGATTTTCAGAGTCTTTTGTGCTGTAAAATAATTATTATGATGGAAGTTGTCATTGTCATTTCCTTGACTCCCACAGGCTGTGTTTGACGTGGACAAGAAGAAAGGGCTGACTCTGATTGAGCTCTGGGAAGGCCTGACAGTAGATGACATACAAAAGAGCACTGGGTGTGATTTTGCAGTAAGTGTTTCTGTGAGCAAATCCAGCCTCTTGGGTTGCCTCGCGGGCTCAGTGAATGGGTGTTTATAAGACATAAACCACTAATTTGTGATCATTTTGGGAAATGACCTTTGTGTTGAACAGGAAAGGAAGGAAGGAGCCTGCAGTAGAGAGCAGGTGGGAGCAGAGGCCGTGCTCTGACTCACAGCCTGGCCGTGGCCCTGGAGTCAAAATGGGCAGCAGCCCAGAAGTGGCCGGATGAGCCGGGCGAGCTTGCTCTCGCAGCCCTTTTCTGTAAAAGCCAGGCAGTTCCCCTCTTTGAGTACATGTCACTCAGGATTGAGCTTGATTAGCTCAAAAGTGGGACAAGATACAGAAAAATGATGCTTCCTTTTTTAAATTTTTTTGGTGGGTTCCCAAGTTTTATTCAATAAAAAATATTCCAGACAAAGGAGCTTTAATCCTCATCTTCCTCCTCCTCTTCATCCTGGTTAATCTGGAAGTAACGAAATTCGTAACTCTCTTTGCTGCTAGCAACTACGCGTAACCAGTCACACAGATTATTCTTCTTCAGATATTTTGTGGTGAGGTATTTCAAATATCTTTTGGAAGAAGGCACCTCGGAAGTCACAGTGATCCTGGTGTTGCTCCTTTCAGTGGTGACCACCCTCCACCAAGATTCCCAGCTTTGCCGTTCACCTTGGTTCTCTCCTAGAGAAACCGCTCGAAACTGGTGGCGTCCAAGATTCCATCATCCACAAGATGCGTGTGATCAAGGGGGAACTTCAGGACCTGTTACTTTTTTTTTTTTAACCCCCTTTGCCTTTGGCGCAAGCTTTTTCGTGGGCGTCATGGTAGCCAAGGAATCAGAAAGGGCAATGCATCCTTTTTAAAAAACCCATTAATGATAGGTTGTCTCAGCCTTTTTGAAATTTTGGAATTAAGTAAAAGTAAAGCTGTATGTCTTTCAAATAATGGAAGATAGATTCTTAGATACTTTTACACTCGGTCTTAGCCAAAAGGCTGGGAAGCAATCTTACATACTTTAAAAAGAAGAAATAAATAAATAAAAGAAGAAATCTGCTAATTAAAATGAAATGTAAAAGAAGAAAACATGTTAATGTTGCAGCTACCCTTCTTAGAGAAACAAATTAAAAACTTATTTGACAAGTCATATATAAGTTTTGTACATAACTTCCTATACATACTACATGCTTGGCTTGAATCTATCAGTACATAACAGATTTCTTTAAAACAATTTTGTTGCATAATTCATTATCCACATAATAACTATTCCTGCTACTGTACCTAGGTCTTTGTCTATTAACCTTTTCTGAATTTCGCTTTAGAGGAAAGAAAATCTCTAGTAGTATCTTGATTGAAAGCACATATTTAAATTAGCTTTCCAATATCCTTGGAGTGGGGTGCTATTTGTACTTTAAAATTTCTTACCCCAATGATAAAAGCAAAGTAATCAGCTATTCTTTATTTGTGTGTGTGTGTGTGTGTGTGTGTGTGTGTGTGTGTGTGTATAAGGGTTACCCTATATGTCAGATGATATTTCTGAGATCCATAGAGTGTTCAGTTGTCCGCTACAAAAGAGACTATAAAACAAAACACCCCCATTATTTAGTTGTTATACATGCCAGTAAATCCAGAATGAAAGGGTGTTTTTATAGCTTTTGCTTTGTTTTCACATAAAACATGCCATTTTCCACATTTTCTTTCTTTTTTCATTTTAATTTCTTTTTTTATTCATTTTAATGAGAAAAGATAAAGTAATAGTGAAATAGTTTCAAAATGGGTTAGTAGGACAGTTACAATAATTAATGCATTGCATATTGTTGTCTTCATAGTAGTTATTCAGAGGACAAGATGCAGACTTGATATCTTTGTCTAAACAATATTAGTACAAACCTTTCTTCTCAATGAACTAGTCTCTGTGGTTCCTCTTGTATTCCAATACCATCCCTTCTTTTACCGTTTCCATTAGTTTTACCTAAAATGTACATGGGTTTATGTATGTGGGATGTTACTTTTTCTCTTATTGTATGTCTGTCCTTGAGCTGGCAAGACTGAATGCATTCTCGTTAATCCTGACCTCTACGCCAAGCTGTATTACCCTTTTATTCATTCTTTAGTAGAAAACATTGCTTTATTCTTATTTTATTCTTAGTCATTTTTAGTACAAAACTGGGATAAAGGTCATTAACTCTTGACATTGTGAAAAGTAATACAAAATTTATTTATAAATGAACCTAAAGTATCCTCATCAAATACAATTAATTGCCTGCTTTTTTAGTTTTTAATACTGATTTAGTCATTCTTAGGAACCCTTCTTAGTTCTTTGGAGTTTATTTTACCATACATTCCATTCATTTATTTATTAATTTTACAAAATATTAATTATGTTTCCTGGAAGAAAAATACTAACATGGCTTATTACCATTGTCATATCAAAAAGCGCCTAAATTTTAATACTTTGTGCTATGCTTTCCAGATACTGTTCCTAACTAGGGCCTTGTGCCTACTTGCATCTTAAATTAAGAAATATGTCTGGGTGTGATGGCATGACAAGGTGTGATGGTACACACCAGTAATCGTTGGAGTTGGAGGCTGAGTGAGCAGTATCTCTATGAGTTTGAGGTAGCCTAGCATACACAGTGAGCTCAAGGCCAGCCTGGATTATGTGGCAAGACCGTCTCTCAAAAACAAAGCAAAACAAAATCTACTTCTGTGTTTTGAATGATCGATTATAGTTAACCCATATCATGTACATTTAGGATTCTCCTTCTAGTTCTACCTTAAACATAAACTTGTTTTTATTTTTGTCCAGTGTCCCAGATATGAGACTGCTGTTATATACATTGCACATAATTGATGTGTAACAGTTTTAATGCTGTTAGCACCTTTCGTCATAATTTAGAGTTGTTTTACAGTTTTGTATCATTTTTCTCCTGAATCTGAAATTTTTAAGATCTGTTATTGATCATTTATCTCTTCATTAATACATATCCAGGTAATTCAGAGATTACCTTAATTGCAAATCTTCCATTTTGAGGATTTGGAGACTTGTACTTTTGAATAGCCTTGGCTGAGTTCTCAGAGTTGTCATCTCCAGGACCAGGGTCCTTCCGGGGGAGGCCTTGCCTGTCAGGACTCTTTCCTTGTCTCCTTCTGCTCCCACCCTACATTCTTCCTCTTGATAGACCCATTCATCACTAATTTAGGAAGTATAATGCCAAAGGTTAAGAATTATTAAGAGCTCACATGTGTGCAAAACAGCTATGTTTTGGTGGTTTCAGAATGAAACATATTGTCTAGCAAGGCAGCTTTGTCATGGCCTCCTGGCTCTCATATGGACAGAGGGGGCTTATGGAAGCTGGTTGGCTCACAGAGCTGCTATTCTCCTCAGTGTACTCACCCTTGGATGAATGTGCTGTTGGAAGGCGGGGCCTGTCCAGAAGAGGCAGGCCTCTGGGGAGAGTCTGTCTCCATGCCTGGTCCTGCCGGGGCACTTTGCTACCTGGTCGCCATGGCATGGGCAGCTTTCCTCTGCTGGGCTTCTCCACCCTGCCACTTCTGCTCCAGACCTCACTGGCTGGACAGTAAGTGTGAGTGAAAATGAACCTCTTCTCCTTTAAGTTGTGGATGCCAGTTGTTGTGTCCCAGTGACCAAGGACAGCACTGGTCATGGCAGGGCTGCTTATTGCCTGTATCATGCAAGTTTAGAAATTCAGAGATGTGTGTCTCAGAAGGGTTTTCATATTGTGATTTTTTTCTCTTTTCTTTTACCAGGTTTCACCAAAACTCATCCCAATGCAGCAAATCACAACTTGAAATGTGGAACAGACATTTGTCGCCAGCTGCTAGTTTTTCATTTTAAACTCATAGGATTTAATTAAAAGGACATCAGGATCACAATTGTATATTTAACAAGTTGTTTTTGTTAAGTTTTCTTCTAGTGTTTCAGGAGTTACACAGCCATATAGACTTTATTCTCTCAAGCATGTTACAACATTTTAATGAAAACAAAAGAAACATATTTATGCTTACTTTGTTTCATAAGTACTGAGAAGGTTATTTTTACCATTGGTGCTCTTATCAGATGTGCTCATATCTTCATCTTGTATAGTAAATTATATGCAGTATTCACTAAGGGGGCCCTAACAAGAGTTTCATTGATATACTTTCCCTCATAACTAAATTAGGACTTAGTACTGATTTAATAATGCATATGTGAATTTGTTATTTGGAAGAATGTTCTCTTAGAGATTATTTTTCCTTCAGCTGACTTTCTTTGGGAGCTCTGATTTTGTGATTACATCCTATTTCCCTACACCATCTCTCTCCCTTTATATTTTTTGAGTTAAATAGATACCCAAGAAAAGCAGGAGTGTCTCTGGGAAGAAAGGCAATGGATTTGTGAAGAACCAAGAAGGCACAGACTCTGGATTGCTGCTGAAAGTTCAGCAAGACATTGCCTTTATGGACAACCATCCACCCATTTGTGCTTTGCCGAAGTCTGAAAAAAGGCTAAAAACTTAACTGATTGACATGGATGCTTTTGAAGATTTTAAAACAGCATTGTATTCCTTTATATCCAGAAAAATGCTGAAGATAACTTTCTTTTGCTGAGGCCCACTGGGCTGCCTGTACTTCTTAGGCCAACAAGGGCTGAGAGTAATTTATCATTAGTTCTTGGTCATAGGGAGAACAGAGTCAAAAGACAGGAAAACGACAGGTATTTACTTTTCTGGGCTCACGTTTCTATTCAGAAAAGACTCTAAGTATTGAATGATTTTTCTACAGCACAATTTTTTTTCTTTTACCCAGAATACTTAGTTTCCTAAAGTACTTCTGATTTAGCCTTATCTGGAGAGAAACTCATGATGGGCAAGACCTGGCTGTGGAGAACTGGGAACTTTTGGTGTTGGTGCTGGATGTGGCGGAGTAGATTTACAAGAAGTGCTTTTTCAAGGTATCATCAACACCAGACAGATAACAGTTACTGAGGCAGGAGGGTGGCTTTCAGAAGCATCCTGCATATCAGATGGGAGAAAGTGTAGACCTTCTGAAGGAACAAGGAACAGCTGGTCTCTCGATAGACGTAGGCATATTACAGTGTAATATGTCATTATCTTGGCATTCAGTATAGGAATTTATTCATATTTTAGGTGATAATTGTCACTGAACTGCACTTGTCTCCTAGTATAGTTACAGTTATGTCATGTATAATATTCAAGGGAAAAGAGAATTGTTTTTAAGAGCACCACACTCCGTATATTAAACAGCCTTCCAAGCAGGCTGCATGGGTGAAAGTATACACTCCCAGTACTGGTTAAAAACAACAACTTTTCATATAATATACTAGGTAAACAAGGGAAATATATATCTATATTAGAGTAATAATTTAGAAAAATATTTTGTTAGTTACTGTTGTATTTTCAATGTTATTTGCTTATCATTCCAGTCTTTAACATGTAATTCTAAGAATTTCCTAAACAGTGGCAGAATCTAAGTTAATAACTTAATATTCGTGATCAAAGAGTGCAGAGATGTTAACAAATGCATTAAGAAATACAATAAAGATTCCAAGTTGGTAGAGATCAGTGTGAGTGTCCTTTTTATTAATTGTGAATGGTATGACTAAACATGAAAATACTGCAACAAAGATTATTAGAATAACCAACAATAAAGTCAGTACACTTTACCACTTCTAATCAGGTTGTTGCTTTGCTTTTTATCTTACCAAAGAAAAGATATTGGCTTTCTAGAAGAACAAATAAAGCATTATCTAAATGAATTCTGTACCTTGCTCCTTATCATAAGCAATCACATGTCTGTTAAAATTGATTAAGGATTCATGTGTTAATATTTTTGGCTTTTATCTAACATTTTCCTTTATGAAACACATATATTAATTTCCCAGTGACTTGTTATGGTACATTTTGAAGTTGTTTCCTGTACTTTGCCCAGCATCTGTTTTGCCTCTCTAGTGATGGATGCCCCCTCTGGCCAGAGGGGTCGCAATTTCCCAGAATGCCATTTTTGATAGGACTCCTCCACTCACTAGTTATGACAACTAGATGCAAACCATAGCTCTACGGTAACTGATGAGACAGTTCCTTCCCTCAGAGTCCCAATAAAATACAAATGAGGTTTGATTGTACTATGCTTGATGGGCCTTTATGAAGACTTCAGGCAACCATATCCTAGCTCTTTCTAGCATGACCCAGTCATGTCAGCATCTTTACTGACAAACTATGGGGTCCTGGATGCTCAAAAAAGACATTCTGTGTTGTTGGCTTATTTCTTAGTAGCGTGGTAGCCTTCAAAAATTTTTCAAGATGTAAATAGACAGCTTCAGAAGAAAGCTAGTGTTCTCTTTGAAGTTCCTCTCTTGATTGAGAGATAAGAGGTTGTAGCTTCTACTTTGTTTTCTAAAGTCACAATGCCCAAAACTCTGCACATCTCTGAACCTGCTTTGAGCTCCCAATCCATATACCCACTAAATGTAGGCAAAAATCAAAACATTTTCTTACTTATTCTCAGCCAGATATTTCAAAATCAGTGTATAGTGACAGATCTTTGTTTTAAATGTATGTATTTGTGTAGCAATTATTGGCCCGTGGCAAGTTTCAAAATATATTATGAATTAAATTACTGGTTGAAACAGGTAGTTCTAGGCCAGGCTTAAAGGATTCCCTTCAGCTCATCAGATGAACATTTTCAGGAAGATAAAGGGGAGAAAAGAGGTGTAATCCACAGGCTGCAACAGAGAAAGAAGCTTTCATTAACACTTTATAAAACATCCAGTATATTCTAGCTAGTTATTTGATTTTCACAATAACTTGCCAGGGAGACATTATTAACCTCCATTAAAATTAACTTGATTATTCTGAGAGAGGTAATGTCTACCAATTTCTCCATTAGCCTTTCAAGACTAATGCTGGATTTTGCTAACTTGTTAATAAGATGTGAATTAAATCCCCTAAACAGAACTAGATTTGTTGGTCTCTGGTAAACTTTAAAAGTCCAAGCCCTTCATAGCTATTGGAACATGTATTCAAACTTTGTTTCCTCTGTCCTTAGCTCTTGTACACAGTTTTTGAGCAAATGAGTAATTGTTAAAAATAATAATCCCACCCAGAAGACAGGCGACCCCTGTGGAAGAGTCTTAGTTTCCAAGGTTTGCATCCATTCTTACAGGCAAGAAAGCTTGTTTGACAGCAACAGGAGAAAGTAACAGGTACTCTTCTATGATAGCTGAGCACTTTTCTGGAATTCAGCTCCTTTGGCATTAAGCTTTCCTAGTGCGTTAATGATGGTGTTGTGTCTAAGTCTCATTCTGTTGAACTTCCAGATAGGGCTGGTGCTGGCAGCCTGAAATGTTACTGATAGTGTGGAGAGAGGAGCACCCAGTAAAATGTAGTGGCATTCACACTACCAAGGAAGACAGGATCCATGGAAAGAAAACTGGGAAGTTAGTCTGGGGAGTGGGAGCCCTGAGGGGATATTCACACTCAAGACATATGTGAGCACCTTTGAATGTCACAATCACATTTCTTTGAATGTAAGACACCATCAATCACAAAATGCACTGATTTTGTTTTCCTTTTCAGAAACTTGTACACATTTAAGACTTTTTAGCTTTGAGTTCAACTATTCCTTGCCAATTTAAAGAAAAAGAAGGATCATTATTAGATGCTCAGTGCCGCTGATAAGTCATAAACAGGTAACAGCCTAAGGAAATCCACCTGCCTTGGGGTTTGTGTGTTTTGGTGACCAGTGGGATCAAGTAGTCAAAGGGAGCAGGTCAGTGGGCCTCAGGCCAGGAGACAGGTGGGGCAAGGACCAAGTGCCGCTCAGGTCTCCTCTTCTGGGGCTGTAGTGCAGCTGGAAGCTGATGGCTCCAGGAAAATTGTATGGTGCCAACATTCATATAAAATACCACATTGTTGTTTTTTTTTTCAAAGATTTATTGACAAACAGATAGCAATGAGACAGTTTCAAATCAAATCGGAAGGACAGTTTCAACAAATAATACACTGCATATATTCTTCTTAGTGGTTAATTGCTGTACAAGATGCGGACTTGTGATCCTATTTACAAACACCATTAGAACAAATCATTCTATTCATTAAGAGAATGCAACTATATATCTATCCCAACCTCTTTGAATACACAGATACAAAATGGACATTCATCGGTATACCCCATTTTTTCTAAGTTCCGTTATTGAATATTATAGGTGTGTAAACTCAGCAAAATATTCTAAAAGAGTCCAGTAGCCCATAATAGCACTGGGTCTTATATTTAACTGGCAATGTCAGAAATCATTGACCTGAGTCCCCCACAGCTCAACTTAACAGCATGGCTTTATTTCTTATATTTCGACTTCATACTTTTCTACTGGTTGGTTAAGACCAAGGTAAAGCAGGACCTATGCAACAAGAGTTGTAGCTTTTTGGTCTGAGAAATACCACATTGTTTTTATCCATTCCTCGATTGATGGGCATGTGGGCTGTTTCCAAGATTTAGCTATTACGAACTGAGCTTCTACAATCGTGGATGTGTGTATATTTCTAGGGTATGATGCCCATGCTATGGAGCAAAACAAGGTACAGATTCAGCTGGGAGTTGGTAGTTTGATCCTGGCAAGTAGAGTTCCTCTCTTCTTGCATGGCAAGAGGTGAGCTTTTAAGGACTTTGTGAACAACATAACATGCCAAATAAGAGCATTTGAAAGAAAAGTTTTACTTACACAGAACTGATTGCATGGTAAAAGATCTTTTGAGATCCTTAACCAACTTTACTGATAAAGTACTTTACTAGTGTGTACATAAGTGATTAGAACAATTCTCTAAAGCAATTATTAGATTATCTAGCAATTCTTAGATTATTTATTAGATTCTTTCCATCATAATTTGCCTTCTAAATATGTCTCTGTATGTCCTCTTCTGCCCACTGTTGTGTTCTGTATATCCACACTGTCTGTCTTAGAGGTATACAAATTTATCTGTAAAATAATTAAATATTGTAATTAAAGATGTTATTATAGACAATCAGATGCGTAAATGAAGATGTAAAAGGGCAAAATCAGTGGAAGTCGTGAAGTTGGTGGTGTCAACCTCCCTATGAGACTGCCAAAGAGTAAATGTTGTTTAGGATGAATGTGATTGCTTTGGAGAAAGCTCTGTAGCACAAAGAATGGAAAAGCAATGAAACTAGGGAGAAAAGAAAGAATGTCATAAAATATTTAATTTGCAGAACAAAAGTTAAAAGGGTAACTTTCTAAAATTTAAACAATTCTATGCATAACTCATAAGGCAAGTTCCATGTCTAAATGGAAAGAATAAATAAAGACTGAGGAATTGTAGATGTTGTCTTAGTTACTTCTTCATTCCTGAGACAAAAGACCTGCCCCCTGTAAAGGAGCCAAGTTGTATTGTAGCTCATAGTTTGTAGACATCTCAGCTCATAGTTGGCTGGCTCCAAGGCAAAGCAGCATGGGAGAGAAGTACTTCAAGGCATGGAAGGCACCAGTTAGTGAGCAATAGCATCGAGCCTTCTTTCTATTCCATCCAGGCTCTACGCCTATGGGTTGGCGGACCTACACCCAGAGTGGGATTTTCCATTAGCCACATACAAAACTATGCTAAATCAATTAGTCAACTAATTTCATTGTCACACACCCTTAATGAATATTTGCACACCCTCAATCTGGCCACCCCCCAAAAGCCCCATGAGTGCTTGAGATATCCAGATATAAGCCATAACAGATACAGAGCAACATTCCCTAGCAAAGAGATTTAAAGAACAGGAACTAAAATATAAAAATAAGAAGAAAAACAGGAATTAAATTATATTTCCTTCCTTCTTTCCTCCCTCCCTCTGTCTCTCCCTCTTTACTTCCTTATTTATTTTAAATATTGCATTTTTGAGATATAAAACATGATTTGTATATATTGATAGGAGATGAAGGAAGACAAGGGTCAGAAAGGTACTGGGTATGTGGATTTAAACAATATTCTAGAATCTATCATTCCTGACATCTGATAGTCAAGGATATTTCCAACGGTTTTTGTAAACTTATAAGCACTCTCATTATAGCCAGAAATTATTTGCAAATGGTTGGCATAGAATAGATGCTCAAATTTTAAGCAAATGGTGAATAGAGTGGCTGAATTTATGAAAAAGTTCCATGGTGTAGGATAATGTTCAAGCAAAATTCAATTTTTAAAAATTTTTAGTTTCCAAGATGACAACAAATAAACACATAACTGTTTGATTTACGTACTAGTAAATCTTTCTTTGTCTCTCTCTTCCTATCCCCACTCTCGTGTTTCATCTTTCTAATTTCTCTTCAATGGATATTTATTGAGCACTTTATCAGTTAAAAGTTCAATAAGGAGAAACTACATAATAAGTTGAACAATGAGTTTAATATAAAGAATGATTAACTAACAAGGGCCCAGCTTGATGAAGTATTGACTAGTAAGTAAAGAACAGACGATAACCACTATTCGTGGGAATAAAGTAAGGTTTCTAAGGAATGGCCCTCCATAACTGAGATCTAGATCCAGTGGAGTTTGGCTCACTGGATAGTGCAAAAGTCCCTAGGGCACCATGCTAATAGAACATTCTAGAAATCTGTCTGAGGTACAAGAGTTAGTTATCTGATGAGGGTTAGGGGAGAAGTGGAAATAATTACCAGAAGCATCACATGTTTCCACGAAGCCACCTGAAGAGGCACAAGGGAAGCTGTTCACAAAGAGGTGTCTTACCAGAGCACGCCACATCATAGCCACCTGAAGCAGTTATGCAGGAAACTGGCTGCTAGACCCTGGGGATGATAACAGCTGCAAGACCACGAAACTGGAGAAGTCAGTCATCCTGGAGTCGCTGGATTCTAGGAAAGCTGTGCATCGCGCAAAAGCTGGACAGTTGAGAAACCGGAATGCAGGAAGCTGGCAGACAAAGCACCAGAGCTAGGGGGAGAAAACACTCTGCCATCACTCTGTCATCTTCACTGCCAAAGATGAACTTAGTGCCAGCCAGCAAATGACTTCTAATTGCAAGGTCCAGTGCTATTATTTGAGAGCAGACAAGGAAGAATGGATTTGGGGCTGAAAAATTGCTGACTGGCATAGTACCAGCTCTCAGCTAGAACTGTGCTACTGTCTAAGGAGATAGTAGTAAGAAAACATGATCTACCCTTCTAGAGCTTACAGTTTAATTATGCTGAGTTTTCCTTTTCTATGAACAAAAAATATGAATACCAAGAGAGATTATTTTGAAGGGCCTTGATATTTTATTTGTATTTGTGTTTGGCACGCCTTTAAATATATTACAGATTGCCCAATAAAATGTATAAAGTGTATTTAAAAAGAAAAGGCTCACTTGGTTCTTAACAATAAAAATAAACAAAAACCTATAAAACAATACATATATGCTAACTAATTCGTGATTTTTATAATGTTTACAAAATCACTAAAGAAATTCTGCCACAAATAGTGTGAAACTTTTAGGAAGAAGTGATTGAAGGACAAAAATAAAACATTTCACTTTCTTGATTGGAAAAAAAATCTGAACTTTAAAGTTCCAGTAAAATAATATAGTGTTTGAATGAATATAAAATAAAATGATCTTGGTCCAGAAGAGAGAACATACCACTCAACGGCTATTGTAGTTATGCGATTATACATGTTTTATTGTGGAAGGATATTACATAGATACAATCTGCTCTGCAGAGGTCAATTAAAATATTCTGGTGATTCAGGAAATGTAGCAATGAGGATGCGGCTAACCAAACAGAGCCAGCTGTGTTTTTCAAAAAAGAAGCAATTGTGAAGTGACCTTGTTGTCATCTATAATATCGTGGAGGAGCACAAATGTTCCAAGGACAACTAAGTTGGTGGTAGAGATGAGCATATTTACAAAAGTTAACTCGGACATAAAGCTAGAAGTAAATTCTTTCAGTAAAAGGAAAAAAATAATGCTAAGAAATCACTTCAGCTGTCCTATACATAGAAGTAGACCATGCATCTATTTCATCTGACTCTACAACTAATAAGGATTATTTTGATTTTATCAAGACTATGCTACAAAAATTTAAACAAACTGCCCATAGGGGTAAAGCCTGTACTACTAACCTGGAGAGAAGAAAAGTCCTTAATATATAAACCACCTGTTAAAATATTCTAAGAATTTCAACTACAAAATAGAACTTATTTTTTGACCGCTGATTTTATTTTTAATAATGTAAAAAAGTTAATTTGAACCTTTTTTCCTCAATCAACTTATGTCCTCTAATATAGACAATCTCTTGACTTGAATTTGCCATAGTTGATTTTTATCAGTTTAAGGTAGGGCCTTTCTATATCTATTTCTACCAGTGGTTTTTGTTTGTTTTTGTGGAAGGTGTTTTCTACAGATTTTGAGTTGATATGGTTTTCACTTTTACTTTTGTTTATGTGGTACATTACATTTATTGATTTATGTGTGCAGTGGCATCCTTGTATCCCTGGATGATCATTTTAATGATTTGTTTTGTCCTGTTTGCAAATTTCTTGTGGATGATTTTGTATGTTTATTCATTAAGGAAATTGGCTGATAGTTTTCTGGGTTTTTTTGGGGGGTGGTGTTGCTGCTGTTGAGTCCTTTTTGGGTTTTAGTATCAGGGTGGTCTTGCTACAAGCATCTAATTTGACAATGTTCAATCCCTTTCAATTTAATGGAAGAGTTTAAGAAATGTGTTCTTCTCTGATGTTCTGGTAGAATCCAGTGGTGAATTCATTGGATCCTGGATTTTTACTGCCTGATATTGGTCTACTAGGGTTTTATATTAGAATTTATCCATTCCATCTAGACGGTACAATTCATTGGAATACATGATTTCAACAGTTTCTTACAGCCCTCTGCATTTCAACAGTGTTCATTGTGTTTTCACCTTTTTAATTTCTTTCTTTTTTTTTTTTAACCTTTTAAATTTCTAATTGCATTGATATGGGTCTTTTAATTCCTCTTTGGCTAAGGGTTTAATGATCTCATTTATTTTTTCAAAGAATCCTGAAAAAAAAAAAAAAAAGACCAAAGAATTTAGGGGCCAGGGAGATGGCTCAGTGGA
>NW_004524718.1:5730660-5733884 GCF_000260255.1 Octodon degus
ATCTGGCCTTCTGTGAAATACTTGTAAGAAAAAGGTCAGGATGGGACTTCTAGATTTTGTCAATATAATAAGTTTCCCATTATTTGATTGACTCTAATCTGACAGATACAGGGTTAAAGTAATCTATCTCAATATAGAGAGAAAAGAAAAAGAAAAAAAAAAAGACCAAAGAATTTAGGGGCTGGGGAGATGGCTCAGTGGAATAAGTGCTTCCCTGGCAAATGCAAGGGCCTGAGTTCAATCCCCAGTTCTGAAAAAAAAAAAAAAAAAAAAGACCAAAGAATCAACTGATTCATTTGATAGTGTGTGTGTGTGTGTGTGTGTGTGTGTGTGTATGTGTGTGTTGTTTTCAGTGATTTCCACACTGTTCTTTTTTTTCTTTTTCTGTGGAACCGGGGATTGAACTCAGGCCCTTGCACTTGCCAGACAAGCACTTATTCTACTGAGCTATCTCCCCGGCCCCTTCCACTCTGTTCTCAATCATTACTTCCCTTCTTCAAAGTTTGAATTTTAATTTCTTTTGATTTTCTAGGACCAGGAGATTAATTATGAGTTATTTACTTGGGATTATTCTGTTTTTCTAGTGTGGTCGCTCGCAGCTTTGAACTTCTCTCATTACTTTAAATATGACCCATAAATTTTGCTATATTGTATTGTTATGGTCACTTAATTCTAACAATATTTTTTCTCTAATTTTTTCGGTGACTTATTGATTGTTCAAAAAGGAATTATATAATCCTTGTGTGTTTGCATAGCTTCTTTTTTTTTTTTTTTTTTTTTTTGCTGAAGCGGGGATTGCACTCAGGCCCTTGTGCTTGCCAGGGAAGCACTTATTCCACTGAGCCATCTCCCCGGCCCTCCCTAGCTTCTATGGTTTATATTGTCGATTTATAGTTTCATTCCTTTGCTGAATTTTGTTTGGAGGATCCGTCTCTTTGTGAGAATGGATACTGAGGTACCCTGCTGTGATTGTATTGATGTGTTTGTTTTTTATGTTGAATAGATTTAAATTTTTAAAAATCTTTTATTTATTTATTTGGTACAGGGTCGTACTACCAGCTTGGACTCATAGATGATCCTCCTTTCTCAGCAGCGCTGGGATTACAGGTGTACACCACCGTGCCTGGTTTCAGGGCTGGCCTGGCATGCAGTACCATGGATTGAACTTCAGACCTTGTGCTTACCAGGCAGGCACTTAGGCTGCCGAGCTATCTCCCAAATCTGAATAGTTTTTGTTTTATGCAATCAGTTCTGTAGACATTCAGAGCAAGTATATTTATAATTGCTGTCTCTGTTCAGTTCCTTTTACCCATATGTAGTAACTGATTAGTTTTGGCTTGACATGGTTTCCTGAAATTAGGATCGCTACTCCTGCTAGCTTTCAGGTTCTGGTTGCATAGAGGATAGTTTTTAATCCTTTCACTTCGCCTATGTGTTCCTTTATGAAGATGTGTCTCTTGAAGACAACATATAGTTAGTTGGCTTTTGTTTTTTTTGTGCCAATCTGCAAGTCTATGTCTTTTAATTGGAAGTTAAGATGATTTACATTGAGTATTGTTACTGAAAGGAATTCACTGATTCCTGTCATTGCATTATTTTTTTCAGTGCTGATACTTTATTTTCTTTTATGTAATTACTCTCTCAGTTAGATATATTCTCTCCTTTGGACTCTTTAGTAATTAATGCTGGTTTTACTCTCTCTGCTTAGAATTCCTCAAATAGTTTTTAAAATACTGATTTGATGGTCATAAATTTCTTTAGATTCTTGTTGTGTAAGATTTTTATTTTTCTGTCAATTTTGAGGGATAATTTTGCAGGACATAGTAATCAGAATTGGTGATGGTTTCTCTTTTTTTGCATATTAGTATAGCTTTATCTATTTTTTTCAAAATTTTATTGATAAACAGATAGCAATGAGACAGTTTCAAATCAAATCGGAAGTACAGTTTCAACAAATAATACACTGCATATATTCTTCTAGTGGTTAATTGCTGTACAAGATGTGGACTTGAGATCCTATTTACAAACACCATTAGAACAAATCATTCTATTCATTAAGAGAATGCAACTATATATCTATCCTAACTACTTTGAATACACAGATACAAAATGGACATTCATCGGTATACCCCATTTTTTCTAACTTCCGTTATTGAATATTATAGGTGTGTAAACTCAGCAAAATATTCTAAAAGAGTCCAGTAGCCCATAATAGCATTGGGTCTTCTGTTTAACTGGCAATGTCAGAAATTTCCTTTATTTATATGCCACTTTTTTGTTTTGTTTTGTCAGAGATAGGTGTTCCATTGCTGTTAGAGAAGCTGTATTTGGAGAAGCCTTTAAAGGACCTTTTCATACTTGAAGGCAGTCTAAAGATTGTAGGTATTTGAATTCAGCCAAATAACCTCATATAGTCCAACAGTCCATAATAATAGTGCGTTATCAACAGAACTGGCAATTGTCAGAAGTTGTTGCCTTGCGTCTTTTACAGCTGGACGTATTAGTATGGCATTACTTTTTATACCTTGTGATTATACTTTTCTGCTGGATGTTTAAGACCAAGTTAAAGCAAGACCTATATAACTAAAAGTGTAGCTGTTGTAACTGACAAGGTCAGTGAAATCCCCTCAGGATTTACCCTGGAACCATGTGCAGCACCTTGTAGATCTTGTGTCAGTGTCAGCCATCCGAATGAGTCATGGACATTGCTTGACCAATTTGGAAAATGAAATACTTAGGAATTGATCTAACTAAAGAAGTAAAAGATCTATTCAATGCAAATTACAGTACTCTGAAAAAAGAGATCACAGAGGATTTCAGAAAATGGAAAGATATTCCCTGCTCCTGGAGAGGAAGAACCAATATGGCAAAGATGGCCATACTCCCAAAATTATTATACAGATTTAATGCGGTCCCTATCAAAATACCCTCAGTAAAACCCCACAGACCTATAGAAATCATTTCTAAAATTTATTGGGAACCAGGAAAAACCTAGAGTAGCAAAGGCAACCTGGGCAACAGAGGCAAGGCAGAAGACAGTACAGTTCCTGTACGTTTCTTGACATTTTCTCAATGCCTTTTATTTATTTATTTATATTTATTTATTTATTTATTTATTTATTTTTTCGTTAGGACAGTTTCAATAATTAACACACTGCATACATTCTTCTTAGTGGTTAATTGCTGTACAAGATGCGGACTTGATATCCTATTTACAAACACCA